>NW_006921643.1:4685477-4716393 GCF_000298275.1 Orycteropus afer afer | reverse complement strand
GACTCTTTTGGAGAAGTCTTTGGAAGCACATAAAAATTTAATTTTTAGAAGGTCCCAATCATCTGGCTTCTCTTCTGCTGTTTGTACATTTTGAATTATGCTTGATAGTCTATTTATGCCATATATTAGGCAATCACTAACTTTATATGGAAAGGAAAGAAAACTCAGATTAGCAAAGCAGGACTGAAGAACAACAACAAAGTAGGAGGTCTCACATTCCCAAATCTCAAAACCTACTATATAGCCACAGTAGTCAAAACAGTTTGGTATTGGTACAATGACAGACATCTAGACCAGTGGAATAGAATTGAGAATCCAGAAATAGATCCATCCACCTATGGGCAGCTGATCTTTGACAAAGAGGTTAAACCCATGAAATGGGGAAGAGATGGGCTCTTTAACAAATGGTGCTGGCAAAACTGGATATCCATGGGCAGAAAAATTAAACAAGATCTATACCTCACACCATACACAAAAACTAACTCCAGATGGATCAAAGACTTAAACTGAGAAACCTAAAATTTTAAAGCTCCTCAGGGAAAAATTAGGGGCAAATAGGGTCCTATTATGGCACAGACTGTCAAGTGTAACCCAAAATGCACAAACACCAAAAGATAAACTAGATGAACAGGACCTTCTAAAAATTAAATTTTTATGTCCTTCAAAAGACTTCTTCAAAAGAGTAAAAAGAAAACCTACAGATTAGAAAAAAAAACTTGGCAATGGCATATCTTACAAGGGACTTATCTCTAAAATTTATAGAAAACTCCAATACCTCAACAACAAAAAGAGAAACAATCCAATTTAAAAAATGGGCAAAAGACATGAACAGACACTTCACCAAAGAGGATATTCAGGCAGCCAACAAACACATGAAAAAATGTTCATGATCATTAGTCACTGTTGTTGTTGTTGTTGTTATGTACTGTCGAGTCAGATCCGACTCATAGTGACCCCTCCCCAGGTTTCCAAGGCAGTATCACTACAGAAGTAGATTGCCCCATCTTCCTTCCGATGAGTGGCTGTCATTAGTGAGATGCAAGTCAAAACAACAATGAGATACCATCTCACCCCAACACTAATGGCAAAGTTCAACAACACAGAAAACAACAAATGCTGGTGAGGATGTGGAGAGATTGGGACTCTCATACACTGCTGGTAGGACTGTCAAATGATACAACCATTGTGGAAAGCAGTATGGCAATTCCTTAAAAAGTTGGAATTAGAAATACCATTTGATCCAGCAATTCCATTACTAGGTATGTATCCTAAAGAAGTGAGAGTCAGGACAAGAACAGATATATGCACACCCATGTTCATCGCAGCACTATTTACAATAGCAAAAAGACAGAAACAACTTAGGTACCTATCAACAGAAGAATGGATAACCAAAGTATGGTACATACACACAATGGAGAACTATGTAACACTAAAGAATACCGTAGAATCTGCAAAAAACTGCGTAACGTGGATGAACTTGGAAGACATTATGCTGAGTGAAAAAAGTCAATCACAGAAGGACAAATATTGTATTAGTACATTATTGTAAAAAGTCAAGGAAAAGTTTATATATGGAAGAAAATTTGTTGGTTATCAGAGGTGAGAGGGGAGGGGAGGGAAACACTGCAAAAAATGAAAAAAAAAAAGTCTAGAGAATGAAAATGAAAATTAACCAACTTTTAACAACCTCTTGCTTCTTCAGTCCCAACATACAGCTCTGGAGCTCTTCTTCCCATAATCTATTTTACTTTCTTCTCTGGCTCCACTTAATTCCTCCTTATTGGAATTTCTTTATTATATGCTGAGTTTCAGGCATCTAATCCCTTTTTATCTTAGTAAAAGAAGTATCTAATACACTAGATCTGGTTTCTTACAATCCACTCACTAGTTGAAACCATAATTTAACCTAATTCATAATCTACAGACTAAAAATTCCAAGGTGTTTCAGATATTACAGTATTCTATCAATTCCCTGAATGTAAAATCGCTAAAAATGGGTTTACATAAAAGAACAGTCACCCGTACATAAATTCAATCAGAAATTTGACTTGTGCCAAAGGAAAGAAACAGCACACCTAATATGAGGTCAGAGTTTTAAAAAAGGGGCCCATTCACTCCAAAGTTAATCAAGCAAAACGCTAAAACTAAAATTTTGAAAGAGTCCTCATCCCCCAAGGATAAGGTTCAGGGGAAAGATACTTGCTTCATATGTACTGACTTGGCCCTTTACATTTAGTCTATGGGCTTATTCTTAAAAGAGGACATAAGTTTGACATATTTGTTTGTATAATATAAATTTAGGCTCTTACCTGTAGAGGTAGTTTCTATCTCCACATAGAAATCTATTTTTCAAATACTAATGACAACAGCATCATGCCGGTGAAATTTTTAATTGTTAACAGGTCCTCAACTAAAAATAACTGGGAACTGCTGCCCTAGTTGTTGCATGTGTGTGAAAGAAAGGCAGAGAGACTCTGAGAGTTAGGTGGTAGTGTGTTAGCAGGAAGAAAACATGAGCTGTAAAAGCAGACAAGGCAGAAAACAAAGGTAACTTTGATATTTTTATTTATTACTACAATTGGATGAAATGTAGCTTTTATTCTGGTAACAAGTTTTGCCTACATAGCAATTAGTTCTTCTAAAGAAATTAACTCATTCTATGTCAACCTACCTAACATTTACATGCTCATCCTTAAACAAATTAGATTTTAGATTTGCCTTAAGTATGAGTAGCAGGAGTTGATTCTGCCTTGCAACTAGATGGAAATTTACCTAAAGTGTGTATATGGATCTATTATTAAACTATGTTCAAAGACTTTCCAGTTTATATCAGCTTTTCATTATTATTTTCCAACATATAACCTTACTGCCAAAGAATAACCATTAAATTCTACCTTTCAGAAGACCATAGCACCAAAACATGACAGGAAACACTTCAGTTACATCTTTAATTTAACATAGCAAAATAATTCATGCTTAGAGTATAGTCAAGCACAGTTCTACTATTTGCAATTGATTATAGGATATTCAACACACTTAAGTCTTTGGGTTCCAAATGTCCAACTTATGGACAAGAAATGTTGTTGGTGTTAGGTGTCAGTGAGTCAGAACAAAACAATACTGGTCCTGTGCCATCCTCACAATCTTTGCTATGCTTGAGTCATCGCTGCAGTCACTATGCCAATCCATCTCATTCAGGGTCTTCCCCTTTTTTGCTGACTCTACTTACCAAGCATGATATCCTCTCCAGAGACTACAACATGAACAAAGTATGTGAGACAAAGGTTGGCCATTCTCATTTCAAAGGAACAGTCCTGCTGTACTCTTCCAAAACAAATTTGTTTGTTCTTCTGGTAGTCCATGGTATTTTCAATATTCTTTGCCAACACCACAATTCAAAGACATCAATTCTTTGATCTTCCTTATTCACCCTCCAGCTTTCACATGCATATGGAGCTACTGAAAATACCATAGCTTGGGTCAGGTGCACCTTAGTCTTCAAACTGACATCTTTGCTCTTTATAGCACTTCAAAGAGGTCCCTTTGAAGCAGATCTGCCCAGTGCAATATGTCATCTGATTTCTTGACTACTGCTTCCCTTAGCTTAACAGGACTGCTAACCAGAAGGCTGGCGGTTCATATCCACCAGCCACTCCTCAGAAGGAAGGCTGGGCAATCTACTTCCGTAGTGACACCACCTGGAAAACCCAAGGAGGAGTCACTATGAGTCGAAATCAACTCCAGAGCACTGAGTTTGGCTTTTTGGTCTGCTTCCATTAGCGCTGACTGTGGCTTCAAGTAAAATGAAATCCCTGACAATTTCAATCTTTTCTCCATTTATTGTGATGTTGTGAATTGGTCCAGTTGTGAGGAACTTTGTTTTCTTTATGTTGAGGTGCAATCCATAGTGAAGGCTGTAGTCTTTGATCTTCATCATTAAGGGCTTCATGTCATCTTCACTTTCAGCAAGCAAAGTTGTGCCATCTGTGTATCGCAGCTTATATAGAAAAAGCATACTTGCCCTTTCGTGTTATGTAAATTTGGCCTCACTCTGAAATGACAGAAACAACTCCTACTCTACTGATAACTTCAACCATCACCTTCACTTGCTGCAAGTGCAACTTTTAAAGGCTTCAAGCTTTCCACTAAAGTAAGGCTAAATTAAGAACTGTACGCACCTGTTCTGACTTAGCTACAAATTCAAGTGAAAGACAGACTTAGGGAAAATAAGTTGTTTGTAATCTGGGGCCTGCCTGTATAGTAAAATGTGCACAACTGAAATGCATCATCATTCCATTCACAGCCAGCTACAAACAAGCAGCTCCAAGACCCTGAGAATCAGTGAGTTCACACTACGTATTGTCAGTCTTTCTTGGCCGTGAGAAAGCTTTTCTTTTCCAGAACAATGACAAAATTTAGGGGGAAAAACACAGCAGAAAGACATCAGAAGCATGTAATCTGAATGTTTAAGGGTCTAAAATAGATAATTTGATCATACCAATATGTTACTATCTTATCTTTGTTCATGTGTTAATATGACTCAATTTAAAACCGGCAAGAAAAAAACGAGTAAACTAACAACTTTTACCCCCTAAAATTTGTGTGTGTGCCCATTATTTGCTTTAAGGCATGTGTATCATGCTTTAAAATCCTAAGGTTAACAGAAAATATAATTCAAGAATCTGAATTTTCTACCTCACTCTAATGCAAAGAGTATTTTTGATAACATAGCAATACTAACCCTAAAAGCAGTTTAATATACCTACCAGTTCGTAAAATACACGTAGTAAGATTTCTCAAATGAAAATCACAAGCCAGTAATGAATCACAAACCTGTCCTGGACGAAGTGCAGCTGGAATGCTACTCAGAAGTGAGACTAGCCAGACTTCATCTCACCTACTTTGGTCATGTTGTCAGAAGGGACCAGTCCCTGGAGAAATTATGCTTGGTAAAGTAGAGGGTCAGTGAAAAAGGCAAAGACCTTTACTCAGATGGACTGATACAGTGGCTGCAGTGCTAGGCTCAAGCATAGCAAAGATTGTGAGGATGGCTCAGGATCAAGCAGTGTTTTGTTCTGTTGTACACAGGGTTGCTATGAGTTGAGCTGACTCAATGGAACCAAACAGTAACAACAACTTTACCGTGCTTTCAGTAATCATTTGAAAATTTTTAGACATCTGATCTTTGTACATATTTGGGACACAGTGGTTAAGGTATTTGGCTGCTAACCAGAAAGTCAGCGGTTTGAACGCACTAGCAGCTCCATAGGAGAAAAATGAGGCAGTCTGCTTCTGTAAAGATTTACAGCCTTGGAAACCCTATGGAGCAGTTCTACCTCTGCCCTATAGGGTCGCTAAGAGTTGGAATAGACTCAATGGCAATTGAATAACAAAAACTATGGGACTCTTGAAGGTAATTGAATGAAAAATAGTCTTAGTACCTTAAACAGACCAAGAGGCAGTTAGAACAGAACAAGGGAGATACTGCATTGTTTAAAAAAACCGGCAAAAGTTGTGTCAGGGTTGTATCCTTTCACTACGCTTACTCAACTTACATGCTGAACAAATAATCTAAGTAGCTGGAATATAAAAAGAACTGACATCAGGACTGGAGGAAGACTCGTTAATAACCTCCGAGGTGCAGGTGATACAACCTTGCTTGCTGAAAGTGAAGAAAACTTGAAGCATTTACTGATGAAGATCAAAGAGTCTACCTTCCAGTATGGATTACACATTAAAAAAAAAACAAAAAAAAAAACAAACCAACCTTCACAACTGGACCAGTAAGCAACATCATGATAAATAGAGAAAAGACTGAAGTTGTCAAGGATTTAGTTTTACTTGAATCCATAATTAACATCCATGGAAGCAGCAATCACGAAATCAGATGTTGTACTGCATTGGACCAATCAGCAGCAAAAGACTTAAAAGTGTTAAAAAAATTTTTCTGTCTTATAGTTAATTTGATTATATATCCTTCCCCCTAATAAGGCTTACTAGGGATTTATCTTATTTTTGAAAAAAAAAAAAAAGATATGCAGCTTTTACAATGTACAGAACAGTGACCGTAATATACATTTTCCATATAAAAGAGTGGAAGGAGTACGTATGTATGTTCATTGCTCATAAATATATAGAATCTCTAGAAGGAGACAAAAAGGAAATTGAAAAGCAAATAATAAATATCATAAAGGACTTGTACATAGAATATATAAGAAATTATTACAACTCGGTAATAAAAAGACAACCCAATTTAAAAAAAGGCCCAAAGACACTAAATAAACAGTTCTCCACTATACAAATGAAGGTCCCTGGATGGCACAGACAGTCTGCACTAGCTAGTAACCCAAATGTTGCCTGTGTAAACTCACCCAGCAGCACTGTGGAAGAGGTAGGCCTGGCAAGTAGCTTCTGGAAAGATTACAGCCAACCTGACTCCAGAGCATATGGAGTCTCTCTAAATGAACACAAAAACAAATAAATGCCTCAACAATGATACAAATGGTCAGTAAGCACGTGAAAATCTTTAGTCATTTTTAGTCATCCAGGAAACAAAATAAAAACTATAATGAAACACCACTTCATACCCTCTAGGATGGCTGAAGTAAAAAAGACAGATAATAAAAAGTGTTGGTGAGGATGTAGAGAAATGGGAACCTTTATACACTGGTGGTGGGAATACAAATGTTGAAGCCACTTTGGAGAACAGTCTGGCAGTTTCTCAAAAGGTTAAATAAAACAGAATCACCATAGGACCCAACAATTTCACTCCTAAGTATATATGCAAAATAAATGAAAACATATGTCCATGCAAAAACTTACTGATGGATCTTCACAGCATCATTATTTGTAAAAGCCCAAAAGTGGGGGGGAAAACAATCCAAATGCCCATCAATTAATGGAAGAAACAGAGGTTTATCCATATAATGGAATATTAGCTGACAATAAAAACACATGAAGTACCAAGGGTACTTGCTACAATATGGATGAGCCTTATAAAATTATGCTAAGTGATAGCATAATTTAATACAAGATCAACACACAAAAATCAGATGGATTCCTTTATACCAGCAAAGAGATTGCTAAAAAGGAAACAAGGAAATCAATACCATTTACAATAGCTAGCAAAAAATAAACTACTTGGGAATAAATCTTACCAGGGACACAAAAGACCTGTGCAAACTACAAAACACTACTTCAAGAAACTATAAGAAATCTACATAAGTGGAAGAACATACCATGTTTATGGATAGGAAGATTGAACATTGTGAAAATGTCATTACTACCCAAAGCAATCTACACATTCAATACAATCCCAATCCAGATCCCATCAACATTCTTTAAGGATATAGAAAAACCAATGGCTAATTTTATATGGAAAAAAGAGATCTTGGTTAAGCAAAGCACTACTGAAGAAGAACAAAGTAGAAGCTCTCATACTCCTGATCTCAAAACCTACTATATAGCCACAGTAGTCAAAACAGCCTGTTACTAATACGACGACAGACACATAGACCAGTGCAACAGGATTGAGAACCCAGAAATACATCCATCGACCTATGGAGAGCTAATCTTTGACAAAGGGTTGAAATCCATTAAATGGGGAAGAGACAGTCTCTTTAACAAATGGTACTGGCAAAACTGGTTATCCATTTGCAGAAAAATTAAACAAGATCCACACCTCACATTATATACACAAACTAACTCCAGATGGATCAAAGACTTAAATGTGAAACCTAAAACTATAAAGTTCCTCAAGGAAAAACTAAGGGCAAATTTAGGGCTCTAATTTATGGCATAAATACATTATCAAACATCACCAAAAATGCACAAACAGAAGATAAACTAGATGATTGGGACCTTTCAAAAATTAAATTTTTATGTGCTTCCAAAGACTTCTGCAAAAGAGTAAAAAGAGAACCTACAGATCAAGAAAAAATATTTGGCAACAACATACCTGACAAGGGACTTTCTCTCTAAAATTTATAGAAAACTCCAACACCTCAACAACAAAAAGACAAACAATCTAATTAAAAAATGGGCAGAAGACATGAATAGACACTTTATCAAAGAAGATATTCAGGCTGCCAACAAACACATGAAGAAATGTTCACGATCATTAGCCATCAGAGAGATGCAAATCAGAACAACAATGAGATACCATCTCACCCCAGCAATAATAGCAAAATTCAACAAGACAGAAAAATAACAAATGCTGGTGAGGATGTGGAGAGATTGGGACTCTCATACACTAATGGTGGGACTGTCAGATGATACAACCAATGTGAAAATCAGTATGGCAATCCCTTAAAAAGTTGGAATTAGAAATACCATTTGATCCAGCAAGCACATTACTAGGTATGTATCCTAAATAAGTGAGAGCCAGGACAAGAACAGATATATGGACACCCATGTTCACTGCAGCACTATTCCCAATAGCAAAGAGATGGAAATAACCTAAGTGCCCATCAACAGAAGAATAGATAACCAAACTATGATGCAATTTGAATGTATGTGAATTACATTTCAATAAAATCTTTTGGGGGGAAAAAAAAAAAGAAACTTGACAATACTGGATTTCTCCAGGGAGGAGAACTAGGTAGCTAGAGATATTTTTAATGTATCTTTTGAGTTTTGAATGGATCACCTATTAAAAATTAAACCTCTTACAAATCCTCTTCTTGTGGTTTTACTGATCATTTCTACTTATTTTCGTTTTCTATTTTCTCAATTTCACCTTTCTTCTCTACTTAACTTCGGTTAACTTGTTCTTCTTTCTCAAGCTGATAAACATTTATTTTTAATGTTTCAGTTAATAAAATCTTTTTATCTGTAAGCTTCCCCTAGAAGTTTTGATATGTTTTTCATCAATATTAGATACTTATACATTAAATAATTAGTAATGAGCCAGAGATTATTCAGAAGAATATATTTTCTTAATTTCCAAGTGGTTAAGGTTCTTTGGTTACCTTTTGTAACCCTGATTTCTAGTTTTATTTTATTATGATTATAAAATGTAGCCAGAAAAAGCTTCACCTTTTGGAATTATGGTTTTGTTTTTAGATGACTCTGATTTTTGTAAAAATGTTCCTTGGGTCTAAAGAGAAGAATGTGTGGTTTCTAATTCTGGGTACAAAAATGATACACAGGCAGTCCCCAGGTTACGAATGTGAATGTCAGTCTGACTATAGACAACACTTTGAGGACAATTCATACTTGCCCTTTAATGTTACGTAAATTTGCCCTCACTTTGAAACTACTTACCCAACATATCAATTACTTTCATTTGCTGCACATGCAACTTTTAAATCAATGAAAAGAAGCTGAGCTTTTTCTTGTACTACAGTACGTCTAAATAAGAACCTGTTCTGACTTACAAATTTGACTTTTAAAGGCATACTAAGGAACTGATCTCGTTTGTAACTGGGGGACTGCCTTTATCTCCGGCCTATGGATTCCTAGGTGTTTATTAAGTCAAATTTGTAGGTAAGTTGGAACATATGCATGTGTTTTTATACGTCATTTATATTATGTTGTTGTTGTTGTTATGTGTTGTCCATTCGGACCCGACTCATAGCAACCTCTCCTTGGGTTTCAGAGGCAGTATCACTAGATTAGATTGCCCAACCTTCCTTTGGAGGAGTGGCTGGTGAGTTTGAACTGCCAGCCTTCTGGTTAGCAGTCAAGTGCTTTAGGCACTACACTACCAGAACTCCTGTATATTATGTATATAATACATATATATCAGGTTGCTCTGTATTGTTTTTAAATTTGATCTATTAAATGTGCAAGTGGTATATTTAAGTTCTCCACTATGACAAACTGTTTTAACCAGTCTGAGAATCTTTACCTTTTCTAAGGAATTAACATTTTTAATAAATTATATTTGGTTTTATGCCTTCAATTAAAATTTCATGTTTACTTTTTTATAGTTCCTTTTAAAATTCTATTAACATTTTCCTGCAGTGTTTTAGTTCCCTATTTTTAAAAGCTTTAACATCTTTCCTATCAATTAAAAATATACTCTAAACACCATCACCCAATTCAGGAAATTTAGAATGTTCTTCTTTCTTAAGTACATCTAAACCAATTTCTGCTCCCAGCCAAGGCAAGACCTTTAGAATGGTTTTACCTATACTTCCACCTTCCTCATCTCCTGAGTTTATGGAAATACTTTAGCACCATTTGATCTAAATTATTAGGTTTTCCCTTATAGTACATACCTCTTTAAAGGATTTGTAAATATAACTCACATTAGTATTTATATTTTACCAGATTCATTGTTCATCAGTTTCCTGTATTTATAATCTTAACTTGACACACTTGTTTTTGTTTAATATTAATTTAGTGAATTATTTCCACAAAAGTTTAGTTGGGGATATATTTTTCTAAATCACCACATGTCCAGAAATATCTTCTGGCTTCAAATATTAGTTGGATAGGATTCTTAGACTTTTGCCTTTTCTCTCAAATCTGCAAATGTTACAGCTTTAATTGTGGAAAATTAATTTTCTTTCCCTTGTAAACATCTTTGTTTAGCAGAGAGCCTGAGATTAACATTTAAATCATGAAATTTTATCTGATTTTGGTTAGGTGAGAGTGTTTTTTCCTATTAATGCTGCCTGGCACTGAACAAGCCACTTCAATCTACAAACTCATCTTTATTCAATTATTGTCTTCTGAAATGTCTCTTACAAATACTGGTTTCCAGCGATGTCCATTCCTTTATATTCTCTATAAAATTTTAAAATGTGAGAATCTTTTAAAAGAGTTTCAGAAATTTCCCCCTCTAATTTAATCTCTTTAGAATTCTCATTAAAATTCAGTTACCTTGTTTCTTTCATTAACCCGCCTCAATAGCCACCATCTTTTTTTATTCCATGAGATGCTGTGAACTACTTGAAATCTTAATAATTTTATTTGCATATATATGTATATGTTATGTTATATGTATATACACAAGTTAAAAAAAAAACAGTTGCTATTGAGTCAACTTTGACTCACGGTAACCCCACTGTGGTCAGAATAGAATTGTGCTACACAGGATTTTCAATGGTTGCTCTTTTGGAAGCAGATCACCAAGCCTTTCTTCAGAGGTACCCAAGTAGACAAAAGTCACCAGCCTTTCAGTTAGCAGTCAAGCATGCATGCGCCTCCATCTTCCCCTTAGAAGTCTATGAGCATGCATACCTCATTATAACCTGGTTTGCTTAGCTGTGCTTCACAGATCCTGTGCTTCTTACAAATTGAAAGTCTGTGGCAACCCTGCACCAAGCAAGTCTATCTGTGCCTTTTTTTCAACAGCATGTGATCACTTTGTGTATCTGTCATATTTTGGTTAATTTGCATAATATTTTAAACTTTTTCAAAATGCTAGGACATGGTTAACAGACCACAGTATGATAAAAACATAACTTTTATACGCACTGTGAAAGCAAACCAAAAAATGTGTGTGAATCATTTTCATTGTGGTGGTCTAAAACCAAACCTGCAACATCTCTGAGGTATGTCTGCATGAAATTTGTTTTAATGTTTGGCAGTATAAAGTAATGATTAAAGAATCAGGCTACCTTTCTAGCTGAGTAACCATGGCCAAGTTACGGGGTGGTTCTATTCTGTCCTATAGTATCACTTTTGAGTTGGAATTTACTTGATGGCAATGGGTTTAGTTTTTTGGGTTACATGTTTCTTCATTGGTAACCGCCCCCCCCAAAAAAAAAACCAAATCCACTGCCATCTAGTCGATTCTGACTCATAGCAACCCCCGTTAGATTTCCAAGGCAGTAAATCTTTAAGAAAGTAGATTGCCCAGAGTGGCTGGGAGTTTGAGCCACCAATCTTCTGGTTAGCAGTCAGATGCCTTAAGGACTGTGCTAACAGAGCTCCTTCATCTGTAAAATGGGTAATAATCACAGAGCCTGGCACATAACAAACAGCATTATCTATCTTGGTGCTTTGTAAATATTTAGAGCAGGTAAACCTTGCTAAGGCAAGATACAAGGTAAAAATAACTTCTCCTTAACACATGAAAGCAGCAGTCAAGAAATCAGATGACATACTGCACTGGGCAAATCTGCTGCAGAAGACCTCTTTATAGTGTTAAAGAGTAAAGATGTCACTTTGAAGGCTTAAGGACTGACTAAGGTGCTCCTGACTCAAGCCAAGATATTTTCAATTGCCTAATATGCATATGAAAGCTAGCTGACAATGAATAAGGAAGACTGAAGAACTGATGTATCTGAATCGTGGTGCTGGCAAAGAATACTGAAAATATCATGGACTGCCAAAAGAACAAACAAAATCTGTCTTGGAAGAAATACAGCCAGAATGCTCCTTGGAAGCAAGAACAGCCATACTTTATCTCACCTACTTTAGTCACATTGTCAAAAGGGACCAGTCTATGGAGAAAGGTATCATGCTTGGTAAAGTAAAGGGTCAGCAGAAAAGGGGAAGACTCAGTAAGATGGACTGACACAGTGGCTGCAACCATGGGCTCAAGCATAGCAGTAATTTTAAGGATGGCCCAGGACCAAGCAGTGTTTCATTCTGTTGTATTTAGGGTCGCTAGGAGCTCTGGTAGCATAGTGGCTAAGGCACTTGACTGCTCACCAGAAGGCTGGCGGTTCAAACCCACCAGCCACTCCTCGGAAGGAAGGTTGGGCAATCTACTTCCGTAGTGATACTGCCTCGGAAACCCAAGGAGGGGTCGCTATGAGTCGGGGCCGACTCGACGGCATACAACAACAACAACAACAACAATGAGTCAGAAGCCACAGTACCTAATAAACAAGCCTGTAGGAGAGAAAAAAAAAAAAAAAATCCAACCAAAGGCTACAAACCTAATCTCAACTGTAGTGTAACAAGGGGATTGTTACAAGGGGAGTTAGGTGAGAGCAAGGATGGCTCAGTATTGCCTATCACATCAGTACTGATAAAAACTCCAAGCATATCAGAAATGTCATTTATAAAAATTGATTAAAAGATAAGAAACAGAGGCAATCTGAGCCCTCTAAACCTACACCATCTAATATGATAGCCACCAATCACATACTTGGGGCTATTTAAATTTATTAAAACGTAGCTCTTCAGTTGCACTAACTATATTTCAAGTTCTCAAAAGCCACAACTAGTTAGTAGCTACCTTATTGGATAGCACTACTCTAAACAATGATATTAAGAAGATAAAAATACTAAACAACTGGAACGGAACCTTAGGCTGTATTAAATACAAACTATTATCTGTGCAATAGGGTGGTCTAGACCACATGGACGATTTTAATCTTGCACCAGAATTAGACCACACAAAGTAGATTTAAATCTCAGATACACTACTGTGCCACCTACACAACCACAGATATGTCACTAAATCACATGCAGCAAAATAAAATGGTTAAGGGCACACAATTTCTGGATTACTTGGATTTTGAACTCCAGCTCTTACTAGCTATGTGACACTGGACAAGTTACTTAACATCTCTCATTTATTATCTTCACTTTATAGTATTACCTACCTTCAAAAGATAGTAAGAGAGAATAGAAAGGTTAAGTTGATATTTATAAAAGCATTTAGAACAATATTATATAAGTATTTACTAAATAAAAAATTTCTCATTCCTCAATCTCAAAATGAGTAAGATAAAATTTGCTCTACCTCACAGGTTGTTGTGGTGATAATGAAATAGAAAATATTTTGTAAATTACAAGACGTAAAAGCATAAAAGGTTATATGATTACAAGAATAGGGACAGGACCCTTATTTTCACCTTCTTTAATCTCCCACAATATCCATGAAACTGTTGTGCCAACAATAAGTATTTTATAAATGCTTTCAGTTTCATTAAAACTAGAGTTATAAAGGGATGAATTCAAGTAAGATACAGAGCACTTATTCAAAGAAAAGCCTGTTATAAACTTATTGGGTCCCTAAGAGGGTAGAAATCATTTAGCTCAATTTAAACTCTTAAGGAGCAACATACTGTAATAAAAAGGGCCAAGTTCCCAAGCCTTTAACTGTCATTACAGCAAATCTCCATTCTACAAACCCCATCTCTAAACAAACAGAAATATAATAAAATTTTCGGACACTGCCTATCTTTATTTGTGATAAATACTTATTTTGTGAGAAAGTTTTGTTCAAGTTCAAAAATCAACAACACAAAAAGATTAATTTGCCATAAATATGTCTTTCACAAACCAGAAGCAGAAAAAAATAGCAAATACCAGAGTCTTATTAAAAAAATACAACGGATGAAATTTCAAAAGTTATTTAATGAAAATGCAAACCAACACTTAACCAACTGTTCAAATGCAATCTGTGCCACCAGGGTACAAATCTAACCAGCACACATCATAAGAGAATCTGCCTTCTTATGAGTTGAACATTTAACTCAAGTAGATACACTCCTTGGAGAGAACAATCATGGGAGAAAGAAGGGCTGCTTATGTACAGGGAGACAGCTCAGGGGGCAGGAGTGTATGGAGGGATGGACACTGGGAAGAGGTAACTATGGGGAGGAAGTGGGAGGGGAGCTGTTGCATTGTGGTAAACTCTGGTCAACGACATGAGACAAAGTTTATGTGAGCTGCTGTATGGAAAGTGAATTTGCTCTGTAAATCTTCACCCAAATCACAATCAAAAAAAAAAAAAAGAATCTGCCTTCTGTTAAAATTAAAATCAAAGGCTGCCAGTTATACTAAACCTTTCTGCAAGGCAAACTGGAAGCCAAATTCTTTCCAGAGTTTTGTAAGATGACAAGGTCGCAAAATCAGGGAAGGATAGCAAAAGGGGGCAGAAAAAGATCATTTCATGAGCGACTAAAAATTGCACTGCTGATGGCTGCAACGAATGTTTTGAAAACAAAACTGCACTACAAGCCCTATATTGGGGGGTGGGGGATAGAAGCACAAAGCATTAGAGAGGAATTACAAGGTAAAAAGAAAAGTATCAAAGACTGTAAATGAGATGGGCTCTTAAGGCTTATCTAGTTCAAACTCCTCTTGGAGTAGGGGTCTCCCGTACCTCAGACAAAGGTACTGCTATCTGGAACAAGAGGTATAACTTAAACAATGAGTAGAGAAGACGAAGAAATGAGAGAAAGGGATTCATAAAGATACAGACTCGCTGACAGTTGCTTGGTGTTCCACCCGGGCCCTTGCCTACCCGCTAGTTCCTCCACCGCTTCTGGCTCACCGCCTCCCCCCCACCCACCAACGACGCCCCAGGCATAGGCAAGAGAGCGCACGCGCAGCAAGTGAAGGGTGCGCGTGGCGACGCGCAGGCGTAAAGTGGACAGAAACAAAGAGCTTTGTTGCCGAGGCGGCAGTGAGGGGCTGGCAAAAGGTACCGGGATGGGGATGGGGGTGGGGAAGGAAGAAAGAGTTGGGAAGGCTTGAGGAGACGCGAGAAGTGCTATCCCGGCAAGCCCTGCGCGCCACTGAGGACCCGGATAGAAAGCTGCCAGAACCAAATCATAAATAATAATGACAATGAGAAAAAAAGCAACAGCCATTTCTCAGAGAAGAAATAGACGAAGTCGGCTTAAGCTTGTCCCTCACACTCGGCAGAAAACTGAAAGAAACAACGGAGGCCATCTGGGGACAGGGTGGCTAACAATCGGAAGGGACCCTCTAGGCCGCTCAGGCGTTGCCGAGGTGCTGTCCCTCGACCGCCAGGACTGCTGCACCCTTCTTGCTGTTCCGCCCGAAAGGACCCCCTCACCCAGTGCACGGCAGCGGGGACGGCAGCCAACGAATCCTGTCGGCCTCCGCGGATCTCCACAGGCAGCGCCGCTCCCCCGCTCGACGTGCGCTTCGCCCGCCACCTCCCTTCTCCAGACCAAACAAACACCCCAGCGCGGAAGTGATCTCACTTCCGCCGCCGCCGGCCCCGCCCTCTCCTGTCAGCGCTGCAGTCCCGGCCCACTAGAGGGCTCACGAGAGAACGCGCGATCACAGATTTCTCGTCCTCCGCGCTGCACACTTGTGCTCGCGGATGTACTGAGACCCTTCTCTCTAGAAGGCGGGAGTGGGACGGGGCTGGTGTCCTTACACACGCTCGGGGATGCAGTAGAAGGGGAATCTGGAGACAGAAAACAGACCTTGATAACAGATCTCTGTCAAACACACCACCACCAAATAGAGGCGTGTAGGTAACGACAGTGCGCGTGCACAACCCCCTCAACCAGACCCATACACCAAACTTCAGTGTCACACCAAGTTAACATGTACCGTGTCACTTCCAGAAACAAGACAAACCCAAAGATAATTCTGATTATCTACACACACCTACCCTCATACATGTATGGACACATAAAGCTGGACCTTTAAACAGATGCAAAATATGAATACGTGATTCCGAAGCAGCCTATGGAACTTTCTTGCGCAGTAAGGGACAAAATATCCTGCGGACAGGATGAGCTCTTAGGGCCCATTAATTATCTTAGCCCGTGATCCCGGGCGCATTACCCTCTGCAAGTTCTTTACTTATGCTTCTTTCCTATCATTGATAAACTCTTACATTTTTAACGTGAAACTAAATGTACAAAACAGTGTGAGAAAATTGAATGTTTGAATACGTATACATTGTATTTGTAAACCACCACAAAAAAACCTGCTCATTTCTTGCCTTTCGGGAAGGAAAATAAGGTCTCAATTCCCAGTTCACACAGAGTTCACCATTGTCATCAAGAGGCTTGATGGGCCAAATTTTCCTTGGCATCCTCTAGACCTAAGGATCCTGGTCCACTTCTGGAGTTCACAATACCCATACTATCCTTGGATGGCAGTGGTCTTCGAATGGAAAATGCTGTCAGGAGTGCAGGCTACGCAACACTTCGCAAATGGTGAAGACTGAGACACTGTAACAGGACTAGCAGAGGCCCATAGTTTAAAAAATACAGCAGGAACTCGACTGTTTGCTCTTTAGTAACAAATTCTATCTCAGGGATTAAAGTAGGAATCAGGAGGATGGTAAAGCCCATGGCGGCTGGGAAAACGCCAGCACTCTAAATCAACTTCCTGGAGTTCTTACAAAAATGTAAACTGTACGTTATTTTTCTGCCCAAGGACCCTACATACAGGAATCCACCCAAAGGAATCAAACCTATGTAAAGATACGTAAAGATACCCGTAGCTGTTTAAAAAAAAAAAAAACACTGAGTCTCATCAATAAAAAACGCTGTATTAGAATGACACCCACAATTCATAAAATAGGCTGCAAAACACATTGATATTCTAAAATTGGCTCTTAAAAAAAAGACACGAATATAGATGCAAGTAAATGAAAGATCACCAAAATGCTAATGCCCTAAGTGGTAAAATCTTGAATTTTATTTTGTACAGTTCTCTGTACTGCTTGAATTCTCTACGAAAGCTCCAATTACACTTCTTTATAAAGGGGGGAAAAAATTCACACCCAAGTAGTTTGGTGATAGCCTTGTCACCATGCTAGGTTCATAGAGAAGCTGGGCAGATATTGCACCTCAGCATTCTGAGTGTTGAAGACCTAGCAGACAGGGGGTGATGGGACAGCCAAAGGCCCCTACTCTGAATGAATCTTAACAGATAAAACTCAATATAACACTGAAAGCCGACTATGTGCCAGCCCTGTTCTATGCACACATATGCAACATGGCAGTAACTAGCATTACCTTTAAAGTAACCTATGAGGCTTTAAAACTGACCTAATACCAAAAGGGGTACAATGTAAACCCAGTTGAGCACGCAAGCTAGTAACTGTATCTAGGAAATACGGAGATGTGGAATTAAAAGCAGATCGCTTATGAGCAGAAGCAACAGAAAAAGGAATTAGGTATATCATTAAAGTCTCACTAACCACTTCAGCAATAATCAACTTAAACAGGAAATCCCTTCCCACAAGCCTTTCAGAAAAACAAGGCAAAAACGTGGGCTTATCGTTATGCAGGAGGCCCTGTGGGTGATGCACCTAACTTGTTTAGCTCTGAAATTAAGTTTTGAGTCCATCAGATGCACCTTTCTTAAAGGGCTCCAAAATATCCTCCTGAGGTGGTAAGACTGACTTTCATTGGCTTGTCTATTATACCCAATAAATCAAACCACCACCAAGTCAATTCTTACAGCAACCCCCCCCCCCACACACACACACAGAATTTCTAAGGCAGTATTTCTTTACAGTAGATTGTCCCATCTTCCTTCCTCAGAGCAGCTGATGGTGGGTTGGACATGCCAACCTCCTGGTTAGTAGTCAAATACCCGAGGCACTGCACCGCCAGAACTCCCTGTTATACCTAATTAACTATTCTGCCTTCAGTTTCTTCACACTGTCATGCTATTTTTGACTTTAGTATTCTTAAAGTTGTATAAAAATCTATTAACTTTCTAAAGCTAATTTTAAGTGCAAGTAAAGGCCAGGGCTAAAACCTCTTAGCTAAATCCTTCACTGAGAATATTAATGTTTTATTCTTTAAAAAATCCTATTACTTCCTTATAGTCCTTACCCAAAATTTTAAAAATTTCACCTAATACTTTGATTCTTGTGTATATCACTCTTATCTAATTACTAGTGCTCCAACTGAGCTCTAGAGCCAGTTTCAACTACAAAATATTATCAAGCAACAGGCGGGATGAACCCAAGTGGTAACGTGACATTTCCCTTCTGCCATTCACTTGAAACTGGTTATCAACCTTTTTTATGAAATCCTGACTACTGATAAAGGTCTTCAGTAGAAACAACAAAAAGGAAATCTGGTGATGCAAAACTGCTAATTGACTTCATTAACACTCTTCTGCAGCTCAAGTAAAGCAATCATTCTCAGAGTGCCTCTATTCTTGACATCACACCTAGTAATGTGCTGAAATTGCCATTTCTCAGAACCCATCTCAAATCTAGTAAATTAGAAATTCTAGGACTGGGGCCCAACAATGTTTAGCAGACTTTTCAGGCTAATTTTGATAAACGCCAACATTTCAACACTAAGGGCCTAAACAGAAAAGAATTCATTCAATCACTTGTGCTATAGTGCTGATTCTAAGAATCTTGGCCTTATCCCAGACATCCAAAGCAGCACTTAAATCGCCATGGAGTTTTCCAGAAAGCATGATGCTCATCTTTTTACCCTTAAAGGACGTAAAGTTTTAACGTTAGCTCAACAATTTTATTTCCTGCCAGCAAATACAAACTCAAAACTCCTAACTACTCAACACCTGAGTTTTCAGATACATTAAGTCATTTTCTGTGACAGTCACAGAGATCAACAGAGGTGAATTTCCAGAGCTGTTCCTAGTCCCAACACAACTTACCTTAAATAGTTCAGATTCAACCACCTTTTTCTACTGTTTTCTGATTAAACAAATTCAGTGTCCGCAGATTTTATCACGAGCTTCTTTTGTCAGTTTTAACATGCTACTGTGGGTATTTTTCTCAAGTGTCACCAGAAATTATGAAGTTATGCAAAAAATATACTACTCTTCTCTGATAACCTAATTACCTACCATAATATTTAGTACTGTTTATTTTCCACTACTACCCTACCACCCTAAAAAGGAGTAGGGTAAGGGAAGAACCTCTCTTTAGAACTGAGAGAACAGAATTTATCTTTTTTACTGTTTAACATGTGAGAGGTCTGGCTTAATCTGTGGCACAGCTGTTACTGATTATATGTATTAACTAGCAGTTTGTTTATGGAAAGTCCAGCTTTTAAAATATTAAATAATGACATTAAACTAAACCAAGTTTTCTTTTCTTGGTACATTAAATAGAGCTTAAGAAAGGAGCTCTGGTGGCATAGTGCCTTAGGCATTTGCTAACCTGAAGGTTGGTGGTTCAAACTCACCAGCCACTTCATGGAATCAAGACTGGGCAACCTAATTCCGAAAAGATTCACCACCTCAAAACCCAAAGGGGGTCACTATAAGTCAGAATAGACTCGATGGCGAGTTTGGTTTGGCTTTTGGAGAGCTTAACAAAAAAAACTATCAACAGGAAAAAAAGGACTTCACTGTACATATAAGCTTTCTGTAACTGCTGTTAGTTAAAATTTGGAATTAAACAAAAGTGGATGATTAGTAAAGTTTAAAATTAAATCGAAGAAAAATACTGGCAAGGATTTTTTGTGCATGTTACATTAAAATGATGTCATCTTTTCCCTTGATGGGAAAGATCATAAAATTTTATCCAACTATTTAAAATATTCTCAAATACTTTTGAAAATAAGAGTATTTATCAATTCTATTAAAAATAACCATTTGTTTGCTGACAATAGATAATCCCACACACAATGATTTTGAAAGGCTAGCACAACTTGATTCTTGATATTACTAAGTTATTTCCAAATTTACTGTTAAACATGTTTAAACATACGCTTTTGCTGTTTCTTTACCCCTTAGCATTTTATACTCACAAAGTTTTAAAAAACCCATGTTAAGTCTCAATTTTAGTTATGCAACAGGAACAAGAAATCCACTAGCACCAAAAAGTTTAAAACTCAAGTCTTTAGTAGCAGTCTTTAGCACACTCACTCTAGATTAAACAACAACAAAAAAATGTAGCAATTTGTTAAAGCATGCACAAAACTACAACAAGAATAAAAACCACACCTGACAAATATATTGGTTACATTCCAAACATGTATAACCAATGAACATGTCCTAGGCTTTTTTTTTTTATTGGTATTCACTTCAGTAACTTGAAACCACAGATATAAGCAGTATATAAGCGAGAGTTTACAAGTAAACACAGAGTATACATGCAAATTTCTGTTCACAAAAGGTCACATGTGCAGGTATATGAATTAGAAGCGTGCATCTAGAATTACGGTTGAACTGTTTTTAAAAGGAGAAATGTAAAATTACATCTTGAAAATATGAAGGGATGGTCTACACACTTCAAAAATCAAGTGGTGCTTATACCAGAGATGTAAGACAGCTATAGGATTCAAGTGACAAGCAGTAAGATCTCAAGAAATTAATACTGGTCAAAGAGAACAGGAATATTTTTACATTTCACTGAAAATACATTGACTACTAGAATACGAAGTCTAGCAGGAACTTAGGGAAAAAAATTACAAAATCTAAAGCCAATTACTTAATATTTCTTATTACCTAAACAACAGCATAACATTAAAAGAAAACTGCACCTGCATCCTAATTGCCAATTGCATTAATGAAGTTCTCAAAAAAAAAAAAAAAAAGAAATGCAACCAAAAAAACCTTTTAACTCCAAATGAAAAGTCTGCAAGGCTCAGATTAAAATGTGGAATGTTTCAAATGAAAGTAATAAAAATACAATTGGTTTTGTACTTTATTGAATGGAATCAAAAGTTGTTGACATTTCTTTGAAGCTTGGAACTAAATTTCATTTCTCTGAATGTTTCTACGTACTTTTTCTTAGTGGTGCAAGTTATCTTAAGTAGTTTAGACATCAGTCACTACAAAGTACTTGTCTGTTGCCATTCTGATAAAACAAAAACTATTCATCATTAACTTAACTGTGTATTTTTGCTATAACATTTAAACACATGAAGAGACAACTAGTATTATTTCACTAAAACAAAAGAGTACAATATTTTTCTTCTAACTATCAGTACTGTATTTAAAAAAGGTTAACATTAAAAACAAAACAAAAAAAAACATTATTTTCTTTGAAATCATTAAGCTTCTTGCAAATCTTAAGCTTCCTTCTTCTGTCTGCGCTCTTCTGCTAATTTATTCAGAAATTTCTGAAAAGTGAAAAAGAAAAAAGATTACAGTGATTTAAGTCACCTAAGAGAAACATAACAAATGGATTCTAGGGATCTATTTTCAAAAATAAAATACTGTATCTAAGTTTAGGGAGTTAAGCGTAATTTAACATATAACCTTATCAATATTTTCAAGAATGAATTATCTTATTTGTCAGTGTACAAAACTAAACCAGTTCTGAAGACATCACAACAAGGCATGAAAAGTGACAAAAAGATGAAAACCCAGTACTTTCAACAGATGATTAATCTTAATTTTAGAGATGAGAAAACAAAGACCATAGTCACACAAAAGAACTGGTGCTATTTAAAAGCATAGTTCAAGTAAAATGACAAATCCATTCAGTGTTCTATCAAACTAAGGACTGCCAAACATATTTTTTAGGATTTATTTTTGTCAAACATATTTTTACAAGGGTCAGATGTGAGTACTTTAGGCTGGTGAGCTACTATGTCTCTGTTTCAACCACACAATTTTGGTTTTATAGCACTGAAGCAGCCACAGACAATACATAAATTTATGATAGCTGTGTTCCATAACACTATTTACAAAAGCAGGGAGTTGGACCACAAAGTGTAGCTTGCCCACCCTGCATTAGACTCGTGGCTTTCAATATGGAGTTGCTATATAGAAAAGACCTGTTGAAGACACTAATGAAATTATGAAAGATATAGTCAAGAAATTTAATCTAAAACATCAGATATTTCTTTGTTTCTGGTTGGTATCTATCAAACTCTGCAGTTATTACATTGATGAGACAGTTACGAATCATTAAAAGAAATGAAAACCAAATTAAAAGTCTGGGGGCCAAAAATTTGCCTTGGCCATTTGACTCTGGTTTCTGAAAATAATACAATCAATCAAAATGCTCTTATTTTCCAAAATAGCCAGCCAAATAAGGGCTACACAGGCCCCCTAACTGGCAAACTAACTGCAGGAAGAGTCCAAATACAGCCATCTATGTTCACTGAAGTCCCAGTAATTAGGGGACTTAGGACCTGGGCCTTGGGTATGCTCTCTCTGGGTCTTCCTGTACAGGTGAGAAGATACAAGCCTGGAAGTTGGGGACAGGGAGAACATCCCTGGGGACAATGGAGGCCCCATCGTGGGCCAGGAACTCTGTATACTCTATCCTTTCTGGTTATAATAAGCAGATAACTAAATCTAGTTAATAATCTCTTTGAGATTGGTGAGTCATTCTAGCGAATTATTGAATCCACGGGGGACTGACTATGAGACCCAGCAGAGGGTGACATTTACCTATTTAGCAGGGTTGTGTGGACAGAGTCCTTACTTGTGAAGACTCAACTATGATTAGAGAGAGTGCCATGTAGGTAGCCTGATGTCATAATGAAGTGGGAAAGCAGGGATATTAAGTTCTTAATAATTTGGAAATGAGTCTTATATGTTGGCTATTATTCATTCAAGATCACTGATCATCTACTAGTTAAGATATTGTTTATATTATAGAAATAATTCCTAAACGAAATGGATAAAAGTTTCTTCAAAATAGAAGGAAATAACCAAGTGAGCCATCTTCAATATACCGTATCTAATTACAGAGTTTTGTTTGTAAATTATCAAGGACCTAGAGATTTCTTTCATTTTGCAATACTCTTTTAGGTAATTAACATATAGTTTCTGCCTCAAATAGCTTACGATCAGAGGAAATAAATAATCATCACCCTCCCCCCATATCCGTAACAGTAAAAGACAGCTAAAAGCAAAAGTGTTAAGAGTCAAAAGCTGGAGTAACTTTCTAAACTTAGGCCTGTCTTTCTCTACCTAGTCGATACTGTGGACCATGTCTGATGAATGAATACTATAGTAGCTTTGTATTATACAGAAGTGTAAAAAACCAAGCCAACTGCAACATGAGATCTTTAAATCCTATTTTCAAGCCATTCCTCCATTAAGGAAGCCATCACCTAAAAAAATTTCAAAATAGCCAAGCCAGATTTTGTTATTCAATTATGTTATTTTATCTCTAAATCCTGTTGAAATAATAAAAAGTAATGGAAGTGTCATTATTAATAATTTAAACTATAAAGTATTAAATATGAAGGGACACGACACTTTACAAAGCTAAAATGGTTCTTTTATTATTCCATTTGGCTTTTATCCTTCCAACATCTTAAATTATAGACACAGATCTACAACCCATTTGCAAATACGTCAATGACTGTAATTCTAAGAATTTATAAAATGGTTAGAAATTACCAAATTATCATTATTTAAGTATGAAAAGAGGTTCAACAGATTCAATAGCCAGTTTTGAAATGGCTTCTAGGACTGATTAAAGGACCATCAATAAAGACAGCTAAACGTTATCTCCAGGATAATGCACTGTGGCTGGTTCCATAGAGGGTACTACACACATTTTGCTTATATATGCCACTTATTTTCTTTCATTCATGATTTGTAAAAACCTCTCCTTTTAGATTCAGCCTTACCTTTAATTTCTGATAATGAGGAAGGCTGCTGCAATGAGTATTCTTTGCAACGTCTTCATTTGTATAAAAGAGTGAACACAGCTTACAGTAAAACCCTGTTTTAGGTATCACATAGTCTATACCTAAAAACACAAACATATATTCTTATAATTAAGGTAACTCAAGATTTTAATTAGTATTCTCAAATCTTTTTTCCTGCCAGGGTAATACGAATATTAAAAACACATTTGTGAGAAGTCCAATATGACCTAAGGTAAAAAACCAAAACAAAATAAAACTCATGACACTAATAGCTGTGTTTGTATTCAACTGATGTTTAAAGTCCCTCCTAATTACACTATTAGAAAGACAGAAACATAACAGAAAAAACAAAGCAATGCTAAATTTTCAGAAACGTTTATGAAGAGAAAGAAAAAGGTAACATATTGTGGGTATGATAACATAATACAGGATCAGGAAACATGGCCAAGAGGGAAAGATAGAAAATATTAATTAAGGTTTACAAATTGTTTACAAGGAAATAAAGCAAATTGAAAATCCTATTGGAGCTTTTCAAGACCAATTTTAAAATCACGTGTTAATAAGGGTTGGTCTGTGGGGGAGAAAGGAAGAAGAACAAAGCCTTAAATCTCACCAACAGGAACATTGGGCTGGTATGGTCCAATTCTATACTCATCTGGGATTGTATAGTCCTCCTTGTTTTCATCACTTTGGCCATCTGCATTTTCACTTGTATCTTTGTTGGGGTCATCAGCATTCTCAGCAGATTCAGCTCCTGTCTCTGTACTTTCCTCATTTTTAATTCCATTTTCCAACGCTGCTTCGTTTTCTTGATCAAGTTCCTCGATCTTGTCCACCTTAATTTCAACCAAACCATCATAATTTTTGTCACCAGATTTAAATGCCATGCCCGATTTACGAAGTTTCTGAAGTTCCGAATCTTCCTCATCACCAACCTCATCTAGAGTGACAAAACCTTCCATACTCCCTGGGAAACGACGCTGTTAAGAAAGACAAATTTACTCTGCAACAATTATCCTGCAGCATCCCTTCTGTTTGTATTACTTGAAGGGAAAGGGATAGCGTCTTTGTCTTTAGTCATCCTCTCAAAAAAATTGTTTTTTTTTCCTCCCCCCAAACTACTAATGGCTCTTTTAGCAATTTAGCTTGTTTTAAAATCTAAATAACGGAAGGCCTGCTTCACACAAAGAGCAGAAAACTGATACAAGAATATTCATATTCCTCACTTCTGAGTAGAAATAGTCCTAGAAAATTTGTCAAAGGACTACTTTGATAATGGTAGTTTGGTGATGTTCTCTGCAAGCAAATACCTCATGATACAACAGAACTTTTGTTTACAACAGTCTAAAATAGTGCAGTGGTTAAGAAATCAAGCTCTTAAGCCTGACTGTGTAGGCTTAAATTTTGGCTCTGCAATTTAGAAGATGTACCTAGGACAAATTATTGAACATCTCTCTGTGCCTTAATTAACGGTTCTGCCACAGGAATAAATAGTAACATAAGAGTTGTTACTAAGAATTAAACAGTTTAGAAAATTTTACAGCTATCAGCTCTTAAGAGTATCAACTTACGCTGAAGTAATTATCCACGCCAGTTTGTAGAATACTTTATATAAAGTTATCTGACCAGGCTGTCAAAGCCTGCAGGGTAAATATTAGTTTCCCAATGGTTGAATGTTGCTTACGAGAAACCAATGGAAAAAGAATGACAGAAACTTCCTTACAGTATACATTTCAAGAGTCATTCAACATAGAATTCCTCAAAAACATTTTAATGTTCTGATACTTAAATAATCAATACTTGAGCATTTCACTATTCTTTTATATGTATATTCATCTTGCAGGCTGTCTTATGTGACATACATCCTAGTAAAGTTTTAAAAGTTACAAATATCTAACCAAGCTAACAATTTTTCAATTTGGAAAATTCTTGGACTTCAAGAATTTTTGAGTAAGTGGCAAACTGTTTTTAAGTCATCTTGGGCCAGTTAATATACTATAAAGTCATACCCCATCATACATCTATGTCTTTCTCCTTTATTACTAAAAAGTTTCTCTTGAAAGTTGATTTTCCTTTTAAATCTATATAATGCAGAATTTAGACTCAACTATTTATATATAGCTTGTAACTGATAAGGTTTTTCCTGATTAACTTTCCTTAATCTAATTCTGCTCAGGTAAATATGTTCCAAATTTTTAGCATACGAAAATATAGATCATTTTTCTGATCTAGTTTATTACTAAAAACTGGTCAGTATAAAATCTTTACCTTTTTAAGCTTTTTCTTTGCTGCTGCACTTGCATCTTTCTTCACAGCTTTGTCTGAAGGCTCCTTTTTTCCATCAGAAGCCACATCACCTAAATTAGCAAGATCAGTCTCATCTCCCACTGAACTGCCACTTTCTAATAGTGCTGCTGCTTCTTCTTCATCTACAAGTAGTTCATCTTCAGATTCAAGAAGCATGTTAGGTTCTTGCTCTGCCTGATCATCCTTTGTATCTTTCTCACCATCTTCACCTGACTTCTCTTCTTGTTCTTTCCCTTCAGCTGTACTTTCAGTCTTCTGGGAACCATCAGTTTTGGATTTCTTATCACTTGGAGATTCTTTGCCATCTGGAGAATAAGATCTTTTTCTGAAATGAGAAAGATACACAAGTGATTTCCCTGGGTTGTTAAAATAAAATGAGAAATGTAACAGTGTATATAAACACACATAAAAGGAAATTACCGGGATTTATCTTTTTTTAGTAAGTCAATGCCTCTGTTGGGAATCTAAAAGACAAAAGATTTGCTCAAATTAAATAAATGTATTGAAATATATTCACTTACAGAAAATATCATAAATTAATTAAAAATTGGTAACCATCCCTTAAAAGAATGAATTTAGAAGAATTTAAAGCAAAAATCTATAAAGAATCAGCTAATTTTTGATTTGATACATCTCCCACAATATGAAATCTTCTAAGATGGTGTACAATTAGACAAGTATAAAATAGAAGCTATTTAGCATTTAGTGAAAGAAAAAATTTCAATTGCTTAGAATTATAAATATTCTGATTTACTTGCTAACAGCCAGTTTTTCAAGAATGACCAGGAGACTATAATATAAACTCAGCGTACTCAATTCCTGTATGACTATAACCAAATAATTTTAACTGCCAACAGTCACAAGTTCATCACTATCATCATTCCAACAGAGTTTACAAGCATTTATGGTAGAACTCTGTTCAAGCAAAACTTTAAAGCACGTAAAAGTAATGAGAAGTTTTCTTTATAGAACCCATCACAATTTCTGCTACTAGAGAAATACAGAAAAAAGGTGTTCCTTCAACAACTATATCCTAAATTTTTAGCATACGAAAATATAGTCACTTGAAATCTACTAAAACAAGCTTTAATGGTGACAAATAAATCACTACATACCCTCAGTACCAGTTTTTTATATTTCTCAGACAAGTCAACCTTCACACATCTTCCCTGAAACCAAAGAGCCTTTTTCAAACATTGATCAACCATTGCCATTGCATCTTCTCTTGTCTCCATCTCAATAAAGGCCTAAAAAAATAGGGAAGGACATTTTCTTCAGACTTTCATAAAACTTCATGTTTGTTATACTTCTATCCATGTTAGGAAAATCTAGTCTTCACACAGAGTTGCTGGGTAAGGGTTAAACATCTCTCAATTAACTAAGAAAAACCTGCCAGATTTAAAAAATGCCAAAGAATCACTGTAGCACCAATTATTATAATATGTGGTGTTTCTGCAAAAATGTAATAAAGTAATGCACTTAGAAGATTTTAATCAAAAACATTACAAGAAAATAAGTCTGGAAGGATACAAACTTAGACTGTTTATTTGTAAGAAAGGTGTTTCTGGGGGGAAAAAACTCTAAATTAAAAAATTAAAGATGTCATCTCCACTCTCAATTTTTAAAATGAGAAACAGCAGTTCACCCAGTTCAATACATAAGAATCTGTTAAGTCTGTAACATTCATAGTGCTAGTGTAATTATAAATTGGTACAAATTTCTGTTAAGAGCAATTCAGAAATTATCAAAGTTAGGACTTTAAAATACCCAGATCCAAAATGGCAATTCTGTAATTTAATCCTGCAATTATATGCATACAAATATGCAAAAATCCACACAGTACAAGAGAAAGGTTATTTATGTTCTATTTTATACCTTTCAGTATTCATGGTACATCTGACCCTGAACATCTACTGTAACTCAAAAAATTCACCATCCATCAACTGTATGTCTTTGAATAGTGGTAACAGAGAAACTCCTTCACACTACTTTCCTCACTGAAATAAGATATACTGAAAAATTTTAAGGCACTTTGTAGAGTAATCTTTTTCAAAAACACTCTCTCTATATGTATTTACCTGACTTTTCATCCTCATCAATATGTAATTCTTTATCTTCCCGTAGGGCTCAGCAAGTTTGAGGACCGCGCTGTCAGAGTAACCAGAATGGGGTAAATTGCTGAGATGTATCACACGTCCAAGTTCTTGCTTTTGATCGAACTTCTGATCGGGCTTTCCTTCAGGTTTCTTCATTTGAAAAACAAAAGAACATAAAAAGTTAAACATTAGAAGATACACTATTATTTGAAGTCAGTAATGAAGAATATCTAATTATTAGCAATTTTAAATAGCAAATAAATATTAAAATAGCAGGTCAAGTAGAAGCTAGAAAAAAAAAAGGATATTCTAATTTACCTTTATTCTTTTATACTTCTGTGATAAATGAACTCTCACTGGTTTGCCAAATACTAATGCTGGTGTAGTTGTATAATAATCCACTGCAGCCTGAGCATCTTCTGTGGTTGCCATTTCAATAAATGCCTAAAATTACAGAAATATAATTTCTAAAAATAACACTGGTCAGAGTCTTTACAGATTTACTTAATTATTAAAAGAAAATATTTTCAAGAATTAACCAGTCACGAAGCAAAATATGAACTCCTGTATGGAAAATGAATTTGCTCTGTAAACTTTCACCCAAATCACAATTAAAACAAAAACCTATGGATCCTAACAACAAGAATTGACCATCATGATTTCATCTTTCTGTGTTTTTTTTGAGATGAAATTCACATAGCATTAAATTAACCATTTTAAAGCATATGTAATTCAGTGGCATTTAGTATATCCACAATGTTGTAAAATCATCACACCTCATTTTCATTACCCTCAAAGGAGATCCAGTACCCATTAAGCAGTCACTCCCATCCTCCTGCCCAAGTCCCTGCCAACACTAATCTGCATTCTGTCTCCACAGATTTACTTATGGGGGATATTTTATATAAATGGACTCACACAAAATACAAAAAAACATTGACAATTTGATATTTATTAAAAATTCATGTTAGATTATATCACCATGCTACTACTAAGTTAATTCATTACTGAATTTGAAAAAATAAGTTGGCACCGTTTTGGCAGAAGTCTGAAATGGCGTTCCAAACAATTTTCTTTTTTCTCCCCTTACAGAAGCACTATAATGACAATTTTTGCTTAAAGATTACAATTTATAAAGTTACTAATAATCCATTAGTATGTAGCTGCCTTCAAGGTGGCCCCTCAACTCATGGTGACCCCATGCATAAGGGACTGACATGCCTGGTTCTGCAATATCTTCATGACTGGTTGTGGATCTAATCATTGTGAGCCATAGGATTTTTTCACTGGCTGATTTTCAGAAACAGATCATCATGCTTTTTTTCATATTGTACTCTAGTCTGGAAGCTCAACTTAAACCTGTTCAGCATCATAGCAAATGTAAGCCTCCACTGACAGATAAGTTTAACACTGCATGAAGGGCACTGACCAAGAATTGAACTCTGGTCTCCAACATGGAAGATGAGAATTCTATGACTGGATACCCTCAATCCATTAGTACTAGAAATTAATTATCATTGACTGTAGCTCTTACATTTCAGAGTGATGATTTAAAATTAAATCAACGAGTTTCTTAAGATTAACACTGTGTTTCTAATATAGAATCATTTAACTTTAGAAAATGTTAGTGGTATAAACAATATGCTAATTTCAATTCATACCTCATTAATTTTATTCAGAATGAGATGATTTGAAATGACTCCAAATGGTTCCACCAGCTGTAACAGTTGGTATCTCAAGTTTTTCCCTCGCTGAAAATCCATGATGTGAACAACTCGGCTAGTTTCCTATCAGTTAGGAAAAACAAGTCAGTATTATCTCTTAAAATAGGAAACAGGTTTATGTCTTAGAATTTTAGAATGTGTAATTAACCAAAATAGTATTTCAAACAATTAACTCTTAACATTCCAGAGAATTTAAAAACTATACAGCAAATCAAGTATCACTGGGGTAAATTTCTCTTGTGTCTACAAATAGTTACGCTAGCTCAAAGTTTCAGAAAACAGTCTCTACACCGACTTTAAATGGAACAGTTACATATTTACATATTAAAGTTCCTAAACACATGAATGAAAGGTGTTATTCTCCACACTGTGGGCACATGAAAACATTAACACTGATCAAAGACATATAAAAAGCTTGGGGTTTTCAAATGATCAAAGTGCAGTGATTTTACAATGATAGTAACTTTCCTGTAACAAGGATTGTGAAAACAGATTCATCAGCAAAGATTTAAGTCAAATCACAGTCCCTAATCTAAACAAGTAAACAGAGTAAAAGTGAGAGCTATGTTACTAACCACTCTGCCCTTCTGCATGTGTC
>NW_006921643.1:4623105-4685371 GCF_000298275.1 Orycteropus afer afer | reverse complement strand
AATACAGAAAGCACATGCCTACCATGTCTTGACATGCAATGTTATTCCTGAATAACATTTCAATTAGTCTTCTTTTGCCTGTAAATCACTGCATTTAATGTTCATGGTTAAGCTTAGGGAAACCTAACATGCATTTCAGATAATCACCCAGATTCCCTCTTGGTCCAACTGCTGGTCCCCCAAGATGAAATGAGGGTGGTGGAGGTCCCAGAATTCCTGGTGCTGGGTTTGTAGATTGCTGCAACATGAATGGATCACCCCTAGATAAAGAAGTCCAACAGATATAATTAAGATTTATTGTTAAAGTACCCTATGACCTCCTTCAACCTTAGGAGCATTTAGATGTGAAGGAACAAAATGAAAAAAATCTACAGTAACAATAAAAGAATAAAAAATATGTATTTTTTTAAAGTTCAACTACAGTAACTTTTAACAAAATTCTCACCTATCAAATAAAGAAATTCTGAAAATAGTGTTTATGAAATGCTGAAAATAAAACCTCAACTTCTTACATACTGATCTCCTTTAAAAACAATAGCTTAAAAAAATTTGACTTACATTGTATGTCCTGTATCATTGTCAGGATTCCATTCTGGGTAGCTTTAAAAAGACCAGAAAATTAACTTTAAAATAACTGTCCTTGTCACAAAGTAGCCTTGTTTGGCCTCTAAAAGAAGATTATTTATTAGTAAAGTTATCTGAGGGCCTAAGTATTAGAAATATTAGTTTTAAAGCATGTCATATAGGTTATTTCTAAAGTTAAGAAAAATTTCAGAAGTTCAAAATAACAAATGAGTATAAACTTGTTCAGTATTGCTTAAAAATGTAATATATTTTAAAACTATAATGTTCCCTGAATTTGTTATATACCATTAAAGAAGGAAAGTGCTACAAGAATTAGAAATGTTGATGACATAGGGAAACAAGAATAGACCACAGGTCTTCCTTCTCTGATATTAAATATCAAGAGCAGAGTAAAATTGTGGCACTAGAAAGTTAAGTATAACCTAAATAGAGCTAGGTTTATGTGCAAATTGCCACGCCAGTGAACAATGGCACTGAGGGCTGCTATGGCAGGATGTTTCTTTAGGAATGCAATTTCATTCTAGCAGTTTCAACTCAAAACAGTAAAGGGAAAAAGTATCTCCAAAGTTAAATATATACTGTGAAGTATTTTGCTTGACAAACCAATCTGTTAATTTTGAATGACTTTCCCTTTTCTGAATCTGCTTTATTTTTGTTGTTATGTGCCATCAAGTTGGACCTAACTCATAGCTACCCCTCCTTGGGTTTTCCGAGGCAGGATCACTTCGCAAGTAGATTGCCCAACCTTCCTTCAGAGGAGTAGCTGGTGGGTTTGAACCGCCAGCCTACTGGTTAGCAGTCAAGTGCCATAGGCACTATGTTACAAGAGCTCCCCCTTTATTTTTAGAGAATGTACTATTCAAAGTGCTATTAAAGAGAATGCATTCTGTATTATCAAAGACTACCTTTAAGAATATTAAAAATCCTTCCAATTTGTTTAAAAAGAAAAGAAAAAGCCAATGTGTATTTACCCTACCAAGTATTAAACAAGGTATCAGTATCACTTCATTTGGTATTAAATAAGTTCCAAATCTAAGCATTTTATGTGTAATTAGTGTAGCCTGGCCAATATTAACTATGTAGTAACAATATTTTGGGTATTATAAATAAATGAGGAATTCCCAAAAATCATCAATGGCTGTTTCTGATTCATGATAAGGAAGCTTTAAAGGTATTTCAAACTCCTACATTTCAAGAAGAAGCTGGCATCGACGACTGTGACTTGCTCCATTGATATGTTGACTCCACTCCTGCAGCAAAGTAAATTAGTAGAATTAACAAAAATAAAGTTAAAATTTTCTTTTGAACCATTCAAACTCTAGGGCATTAATCTTTGTGCAGTATCATAGCTTTTACAAACACCTGCCCATTCATTAAATCACAATGATTTAATTTTAAACCATTTTTCTGAATCCTGGTAGCTTGATCCTGCCCTCAAATACGCTAGGCACATTCTTGGAAAAACTGGGTAATTTGGTTAGTAATACTAAAAGGCCTGACAGGGAAAAGATATAGAGTATCAGAAGATCAAGAGTACTAATGGACTTTGAGATCAGTAAGGCAAATTAATTTGTTATTAACTAAACTGAATTATTCATGTTAGATTATTAGAATGTTTAAGTTTAAAAGATAAAAATAGCCATGTTTAGATCTACTTTTCTAGAAAATACTACAAATATGAACAGCTAATTAAAAACAGAATCTTTAATTTCATCCAGCCCGTGAGGCATGTACCAAGAGTACTACCTACTAAATACGCAATAAAAAATGCACGGTTTTGTGCTGTAAAATTTAAAATCATTCAACAGCAACTTTTCTAGAAAAAAGTACCCCAAAGACCAAAAGCTAGGCTTTCATGTTATTTTTCAAAAATAAAGAAGAAAGTTTAAGGATGCCTGTTTCCAAATTTTAATATGGAAGGAAGTGGACTACATTCTGTCACTTTTTGCCCCTTTGTGGTTTAGTTTATATTTTAAGGAATTAATTTTTTCCCTATTCCATTAAAATAAATTTTCTTTCCTTGGGGGGAAAACAAACCAACCCAAAAATCTATATATATGTGAATTAAATTTTTAGGCACCATAAGAGGAGTTAAGAAATATAAACTGTGCCGTCAGACTACCTAGGTTCCCTTCCCAAAGTTGACATTTGCTAGAGTCCTTAATGTTGTTGTTGTTGTTATGTGCCGTCGAGTCACACTCAACTCATAGTGACCCCTCTCCTTGGGTTTCTGAGGCAGTATCACTATGGAAGTAGATTGCCCTATCTTCCTTCTGAGGAGTGGCTGGTGGGTTTGAACAGCCAGCCTTCTGGTTAGCAGTCAAGTGTCTTAGCCACTATGCTACCAGAGCTCCTAGAGTCCATAATAGGAGTTATTTAATTTCACCGTGATTCAGTATTATCACAGTGTTGTTATGAAAGTGAGTTAATAAATATAAAAAGTTTACCAGAACATTGCCAGACACATAAATGTGCTAAAGTAACAGGTGAAGAACTATCATTACACTACCTATATAAAACCATCTTGTTTTACACACTCCTACAAACTGAGACCACCTCTGCAAAACCCAAATTACCTAGTACAATTATATTTGGTTAGGCAATTTTTAAATAAGGGAGTCTCACTTAGAGCTAAGATAAGGCAAGCAATCACAAGAAACACCTTCTTGGTAAGCTTAAGATCGGTATTTTGTAAAGAGGATCGTAATTTTTAAAGGCAGATTTATACTACACTGGTTTATACATATATCTCTATGCCCTAACAGAATGAATTAAAACTCTGTTGAAGGACTGAGATGCAACACATCCAAAAACAATGGTACCACCTCAGAACTTTGATGAGCTACCAAATACTATTACCATGATTCTCAAAGTTTAAGATTGTCTTTTTAAAATAATGGCTAGCGTTAAGGAACTCAAGAGATCTTTTCAGCTTGCTCTACAATCAAGTATTTGGGTAATGAAAGATTTCTACTTGCAAAGCAACATAACCTTGACTTGCTGGCACAGTCACTTTTTAAATGGCTGTAACCAAAATTTTGCCACAGGTAAAGTTCACAAAATTCAGAAGAATGATTAAATAAATACCTTAATTTAGAATTTAAAAATTTTTTTAGAAATCTTCCTATTTAAAATATCCCTGAAAAGTAGTGTTTTGGTAAAGTAGCAAGTTTTCCTATTAGGCATGCTTCTCTAATTCACAGGAGATAGAAAGGGTATATAAAAGAACAGAAATTATTTATACCCAATCCCCCATGTTCTTTATAAAGGTTCAAATCTCTAGTAAAAGTGGGCTGGTCTTTCAAAGTGCTAAAAAGACAAAACCAGAAAATGAGATATGTACCTCCCAAACCCAGGCATTACTAATCTATACTTCTGGTAACACCTAACCTTTGTTTAGTCTAAACCGAGGACCAAAAGTCAAGAGGATTTAAAAAATAAAAAACAAACTTACATCCTTGGATTCTACACTGACTCTTACATCAGATTAATAAAGAATAAGGATTCAGTTTTTGAATTCAGAGGTTTCTGTAGGAAAATTACATTCAGCTTAATGTTTTCTAAGACATCAAAAGCTATATAAAGAAAGGATAACTTGGAGAAGCACTTCTGGAATGGAGGAATAAAGAATAATTTAAGGGTTTCCTTCTAGAATAATACTAAGAGGAAAAATATGAACTAATGTGACAAAGACAGTGAGAGGGGCTATAGTGGGCAGTTTTATTTAAGTTAAAGGAATTTGAGGGAAGTTTTGAGTTGTGTAGAGAAGCAACCAACATGCTAAAATGACCTAGGAAGAAGTTAAGACCAATAGCATCACTGAAAAGTCACTTAAAAATGTCAAAAAATGATTACTTCTATGACGGCAAATTAATGTTTTCAACCTAAATTTCCCTTTTTCATAGTAAGAAGAACTTTTGATCATGTAGGCTTTAATGTTACCACTAAATAAAACAAACAGATTTTCCAAGTTATGCAGCAATACCAGAGAGCAGGATTAAACATTTAAAAATTTTTCACTGTCTACTTCCACCACAGGAATTGTCCCTAAAATGTAGATTGTTTCTACATCAGCTATAAAATGAGAGGTATCTACTTGTAAAGTAAGTAAGTAGTTATTTTATCAACAACATAAATACAAAGAAATTATTAGCTATGTCAAGGAAACTAGAAAAACAAAGAGAAACCAGGTGCTTAAACTTAAAATTGCCCTAATTTACAAATACAGTAAATTCTGAAAATTAAACGATTAAACAAAAGGCCTCCAAGGTACTTCTTAAATGCACTCAATATTTTCATAGACTATGAAAGCTAACTAAGGCCTAAGCATTTTACAGGCTAAAAGCACCTCTTCACACTAGAGTTAAGGTTGTTATCTTACTCTTGAATCCCAAGTAAAATCAAGTACTTTAAAAGTGCTCTTTTGTTAATTTAGATGCATTTAAGCAAGCTTTCTTCAGAAACTAGAAGGTAGCAAAATTTGAAAAATGGATAATCTTTCCTTTGATGAAAGTAATCTCATGGTTCTTTTAAGTTCCTTTATTGCACTATTCTAGGTACAAGGAGCAAAGTTAAATTATTGCTCAAAGTCAGAAAGTAAGCTTCCAGACAGCTTTATAGTGATGTAATGATTCCAGTAGCAAAATTTTTAAGTCTAAAATCAGTTTCATTTGAGACACTGTAACTAGCTCTTTGCCCTGGAATTCAGAGATCTTTTTGAGAACATTGGTCATAATGCCATTGCTATCATTTCTTTATAAATAAGCAAAAATAGAGAAAAAAATTGGAGCCACCATACTTTAAAGGACTTTTTCACTATTTCAACTTATACTAATCTAGAACTTGGTTTAGTAATGCACAAAGAATAAAACAAATTCCATGAGTATTCTAAGTGTATCTAACATATTTGAGAAGTTAACATTCTAGAAGCACCAAAATAAAAGTGTGCTGACTTGTGTTTGGGGCTCATTTCTTAAATGAAGATAAACCTATAAACCTAAATTTAGCGTTTATTTAGTTTATTTTGGTGTGGATTAAAGATTAAAAGATTTGTTTGTGTACTTGACCTATTTTATATAAGAAATCAAAAGATTTTTGTATTATAGAAAGACTTTTAAACTAAAAATTATTTTTAAAGGTATTTTCCAAAGTACTGTATAAAATCAAATATGAAAGAAGCCTTTTTCACTTAAATATCTAAAAGACCAAAATTCTGAGATCCAAACATAGGTAAAGAGGTAAGTGGGAATTCATTTTAACCAAATTAAAAAAATGAAATCTCTACTAATATACTTATGATTTAAGCTACTCAAAAGTTAATACTCACTAAAACCTGAATTTCAAAGGAATAGGATACAGTAAGAATATGACCCTTCCAGATGTTACTGTAAAGAAAAAGCCTGTAATAGTAACCATCAAATCAATTTCATGGCAGCAACATGTTCTAGTTAAGTAGAGACCATACAGCACATCAGGAAAAATGGATGGTCACAGCATCAAGCTAGTAGAGTGCTATAAAGTTGACTTTAAGTCAACTGCACTGTATATTTTTTTAAAAATCAGTGAGAATGCGTAACATTGAAAAAGTTGAAAGAGAAAGGATAACATATTCAAAAGGGCATTTTGAAAAAGTTCCCATTTTGCCAGATGTGATATGATAATTACAGCAAAGAATTAGAATTTTTTGTTGTTCAAATGACTATACCAGAAGTCTAAGCCTAAATCAGAAAAAGAATATGCTTACGAGGAACACAAAGCAGGATACTGCAGTAGTTGATTTTTCCAAGCCTCTAATGGGACAGATGCAATATGGGACAATAAAAAGTGAATTTTGAAGTATGTTTAAGAAAGTTGTGGAAAAGGAGGAAAAAAAACGATGAAAAATTTCAGTCATACTATGAGAGTTTGTGTTAAAGGGAAATTAAAAAAGGAAGAATGAACTAATCTAAAATATGAAACACACTGAAACACCAGGGCTCTACATTAACTCTTTCCCTGTAGCCACAGATAAGGAAAAAAAGAGAATTGTTCAAGAATCTTTTACTACATACAAATCGGCAATCAAGACAGATGGAGAGCTAAAATCTAGATCCTGAATGGGAGAACACATTAACTGCAAAAAAATAAAAATTAAAATAAATGCTTAAAACAATTCAACAAAGCAGACAAAAAAACCTGCTTAAATGTATGATTAAGAAGAACATACTGATGCCAAAAACCAACAAGATATTCCCAGTAGATGACAGTTTTGTGGCCAGAAGTAATCTAGGCAGACTGTATTAATGTAAAGCCCTGGTTTTAAATGCTCAAAAACAATTACCTTCCAAATAAAGTGTTCTCAAAAGTATAAAAATTCTTGATCAACTCAGTGTCATCAGACTATAGAGATAGAGTAAAAGATATAGGTAAAAACAGAATAGGTACTACAATGTAAAAGAAATTAGAAGTATCTGTTGCATTAACTCACCTTATTAGAATGAACTGGCAAATCACATATAGAGCACAGATGGGGATAACCCTTCGGTAAGAGTCCATGGAAGTCTTCAATATTGCTACTTGGAGGAGCGCCTCTCTTTTTCTCAAAGAGAGATCTCTCTTGTAAGGGGCCAGGACCACGTCCCATTCTCTCATACTCACTGTCAAATTTATGATAGTTATGCGAGGTCTCACCAAAAAAAGAATCATCCCTACACCTTTCTCCATCTCTTAATCTGTCATCTTCATAATCCATTCTGTCATAATAACCAGATTCTTGAGAACGACTTCCATGGTCATAATCAAGCACTGGGTTGAGACTAGGACCACGATCATCAAAACTATCTCTTCTAAAGTGCCTTTTTTCTTCCCAATCATCCCTAGGTACTCTGTATGGTGGCTCCCGTGTAGCAGATCTGCCATCTCTACCATAACTCAATGTAGGGCCTTCTTCAGTTCTCCTCCTTTTAAGCTGCAGAAGGATTTGGGGCAAATTCTCAGGAGTAATCTTGTCCTCTGGATAACGACTCAGTTCATCTAAGTCTCTAGCAGACAGACCAAAGCTGGCCAAAATGTTACTGGCCTGGTCTGCATCTCCACGGTGTTGAGAAGACAAAGGGAGTGGACCTCTACTTCCAATGTTAAATATAGACTGCAAATTATGGGAAGAAGTACTAGCAGAAGACAGTGCACTATGAGCTCCTTGTTGATTCAATGAAGAACTCATTCCAAGATTCATTAAACTAGCAAGGCGTGCAGTACCCTGGTTCATCCTTCCAAGAGATGCTGGCATACTTAAAGACTGGGTAGCAGCAGCAAGAAGGCCTATTCCTGCTGCAGAGAGGTCACGCCCATGACCCTGCGAGTCCCTACCGAGAGATGACTGCTGGAATGACTTGGACATTGTAGAACTATCTCTTGTCTATTTTATAGATTTAAAAAAAAAAAAATTTTTAAGACGGCCAAAAAGAAAGCTCAGACTAGAAAGCTAGGTTAACTTTGCTTCAAAAATGGTAACGCCAAGAAAAAGGATCAATAAGGACTGTAGAATCTTCTTCAAGCTGAGAACCAGCAGACAACTCTGTAGAAAAATAAGCAATTTTAGTCATAAATCCCTTTAAGTAGATGCTGTTTTTTTTAAAGAAAAAAAAAAACTTATGCATCATGTTGATTTTAAAAAAAACCATTTAAGATGTCAAACTTATAAGGAATTTATTACATATCTTAAACAGATTCCAGATGTATGCAGAGCCTGCATATAGATATTTAAAAAGTACTCTTTTGTACGAAAGTGTAACTATTAAAAGGAATTTTCACACTAAGTTTAAAAACATTTAAATTGAAGGGTTAGATGTCTGAAATACATAAAAATTTCAATAAAAATATAGATAGGCCTTTTCTTTTGGAAGAATAAAATACACCCTAGAGTATGATGCTTAAGTTCCAGAAGACTAAAAACAAAAAGGCTAGGCGAGCAAGTCAAAGATGAATTAGTTGTATTCTGCTTTGGAAAATGAGACCTATTATCACTATCAGAAAGAATCTAGCAAAATCTTAAGTAAATGAAGCTTAAGTGACAAGTACCTATTATAAGATCTAAGACCAAACACAATAGCTGAGACCTTTATGCAGCAAAATAATTTTGAGGTGAAGACAGACAGATGTAAGAAAAATAAATCACTTCCTACTGTTTAGGGATTTCTATCCATATTTAAACCATTAACTGCCTTCTTACTGCCCACCCTACGTCAGGCAGTTTATTTCATAACCGATCTTAAAAAGCAAGGAGAACTAAGTCTGGTTAGCACAGGAATAGGAGACCTCCCAAGAAAAACCCAGGCAGGTAATAGGAAGTACAGGTAATTTAAAGAAGTCACATTTCCTCCCCACTGCCAGGTTGGCATCCATCAATGCTCAGGCCTACAACATCTAAAGCTCTGTCAGGTAAAAATGAAAATGAGATCATGGTTGCAGAAATTCCTGTAAACTTTTCACAAGAACAGCCCACCTGGAAAATTTACAATTCTCAATCTGATCTCCAAGATGTCTTTCAGGATGAAATTATTTTCAATTTGTTCCTTAAATTATCATTTTATCTTTTATTTCCGTTACTAAAAATTTACAGAGCATTTATGTATGATTCTCAAAAAATGTTACAAGATGTATATCACAAATGTCCTCTATGAAACAATTTTATCACAACTACATACACATGTTAACTCTGAAATTATGTTTGCGTAGAATTCTACTACAAGCATTGCTCAGATATACTTGATACGTTTGATCACTCATACACCTAAGCACTGGTAGTTAATATATTAAACTTTATTACACCAAAACCCAATCAATATTCAATAGTTACAAGTCTATTATGGGACCAATTCTACTAACAACAGATTAAAGCAAGGATACACTGGACGAATACAGTGTCAGAGGAAGTTTAAAAAAAAAAAAGTTACAGGTAAGAAAGATTAGATTTATAATAAAAGAGATGTAATAAAGTTAAGACACAGAAATGCTTTCAGAGGTGGCCAGAGTTAGAGAATGTTTTTGCACACCAAGAAAGATGAACTGAAAAAAGACACCAAAGAAACTAGAGCTAGATGGGTTCAAGTATGTAAACTACTTAAGCGTTGAAATAAGATTATAAAAGACAAGAATAAGTGGAATTCTTTGGATGAAAGCTTCTTTGATGTCATGTAAATGCCATACAGGATGACAGTTGAAATCACTGTGCAAACATTGGTAGGAGCCTCTAAATTTTCATGTATACTTTAAAAACCAAAATCTGAGGTCTTCCAAAATACAATTCAAAATCAAATTATTAATTGCAGCTCTGACCTTCACATTACAGCCAAAGTTTTATATTACCAAAACTTAGTCTTTTGAAAGAACTACTCTTTCCTCTCAGGAAAGTTATATAATGGTATAATAATCTTGTGAAATTTAAAAATTGATGTATTTAAAGGAATCTGTTAATGTTACAGAGATCTCAATTATATTTTTCTGTAACTTAGGTGAAAACAGTGGATCTACAAAAGGGAAGGCAAAGAGAAGTAAAGGTAAAAGATGATAACCTTAAGACAAAACAGAAAATGGATGTCCAGAAAAAAGTCAACACAAACAATGCAAATTCCATGACAATTTGTAATTCCGTAAGAACAGCCTTAACATTTTTGAGAATGAATTTCAACTTAAAATGCAGTCACGCACAATGACATGACAGTTGTATTATAAAAAGAAACTTAAGTACTACTGTAGGACCTCTGATCAAAATACCAAAACCCAACCAAAGTCTTTGAAATTTTTTTATTAGAAGAAACTGAGAAAATTCAGACATGATAGCATTGTTGAAGTATTTATGAAAATAGTTCCTTTATTATCTCTGGCCAGTGCTGAATGTAAGTTGTAGCGTATAAGCCATTTTCAAAGGCTCATTTAAACAAACCTGCTGCCTATTATTATCGCAACAGAGACACTTACTAAATTGCTCAAGATTAGCTTCTTTTACTGAATAAAATTTGGAAATAGCCCCTTTGGGAGAAATAATCTAGAACTTAGTGTCAAAATCCAATCTACCCATTTAAATCTTTATGTCCATCAACGCAGTTATCTTTCACTGCCAAAATCAAAACATCTCTACCTCAAACCAAGATTTTTTTGAAAAAAAAAAAAAAAAAAAAAACCCAACACTATCCATAATTTGATTTCACAAATGCCATTTTCTATAATCTGGTATTTCAATTATTAATTTAAGGTCCTAAAACTCTATATATTCACACTGATTTGAGATTGACTGCAGATTTTATAACCTAACAGGATTTTCATGCATTGTGAAACTATAGATACATGTACATGTGTTTTGTGAGCTGTTGGAGGAAAACGATATATAAAAATGTGCATTTACCTTTTTTTAAAATAAAACACTGACAAAAGGAAAAACAAAAAAACTTATTATATAGAGACAACTTCAAAGAAAAATGGAATGGTTGTTAGCAAACCATCCAAAAAATGCCAGCTCCATGTTAAAGATCTGAGCAAATATCACCCTTACGTACGGTTAGCAAATAAATGTTTTAATTATATTCTAGCTCCATTCCATGAGTAGCTATTTGATATTATTTTCTACTCCAATTAAAAGTATTGGAATACCAAGAGAATTCAGAACCAAAGTTTAACATATTCAGAAAATTACTGTTTCTTTATCTACATTTCCTCATATATAGAGATTACCTAATAGTCATTTTTTCCAGAGGGTTATTTAACAGGATTACTAAAATTGTAAGACAGTAACACTGTCTTAATTTCTTAAGGAACAATCCTTCAACTTCTGAATTTGAAGTGAAAAATGCTTTGTTTTTTAAGTATGCTTATAGATAATCTACTGTTTTCAAGTTATAATCATTCCTTGAAAACAACTAATTATAGGCATACCTCTCACTCACTGAGCTTTGCAGACACTGAGTGGTCCCACTCTCCCAAAAAACAAACCTTCGTTTGTGGCAACCCTGCCTCGAGCTCATCTATCAATGCCTTTTTTCCAACATGTACTCATTTCGTGTGTCTCTGTCACGTTTTGGTAATGATTACATTTCCACTTCTTTTATAATGCTATTGGCATATGTAATAGACTACAGTATAGTGTAAACATAACTTTTATAAGCACTGGGAAACCAAAAAATTCATGTGACTCATTTTATTACAACATTCGCTTTATTGCAGTGGTTTAGAACCTAACCTGCAATATCTCTAAGGTATGCCTGTATAATTTCTTATTGTAGTTTCTCCTCCTGAATTATAAAAAAAACATAAAAAGGTAGTGGGAGCAATTTCAGATTTCTATCAAGGTCAAACATTCTTGTGAATTGCAAAATAGATTAGATAGATACATAGATAGGTAAATGTATATACGTATGTATAAATAAAAAATATATTTAGGGTAACCAAAAAACCCAACTCGTTGCTGTCACATGTTTCTGACTCATAGTGACCAACAAAAATAATATAACTAGTATTAAAAAAATAAAAATTCCTAACCTTGTCACTGTTTTATGGCAGGGAAGCATCATCTGGAAAGGCAGATTTGGTTTTCGTCACTAATCATACAATAATATTGATTATTATTCAAGACTCCCATTGTTCTGACTCTTTCTGTTCAAGAACAGGGTTAAATTAATTATTCAAGTTCCTATTACTTCCTTGTGTCAGATTACAGTCTTTTCATCAATCCATCCTTACCTATTAATTTTCAAAGCAGATCTATAAAGAACTTACCAACATAGCTTCTATTTCAAGTGTTAGAAAATTTTCATTTTAAAGTTAGTTTGCATCATTTTATCTTTCCTTAGTATATTTTGTAACTTTTATTTAAGGGCTTGATTTTTTAAATTATTACAGTATCTGAGAACTACTCAATTTTCTTCCTAGAGTTTCAAGTATTATAAAATCTTTTACTTTAATCTGTGTTCTTAAGTACCATCGTATCATTTCAGTATAGCATATACCTTTGGATAATGGGAATTGTTTTTTAAAAATAAAGTACTGAATAAATAAACGCCTTAGGAAGTAAGAGTCCCAGTTCCATTAACCTCAGTTTTGTAATAAAGCACTATGTGCATCATGACACAATAAAGATAAACCACTGTAAAATGTAGTGCCAGGAAGGCTGAAAAATAATATTGCTGTAAGACTATTGCTCTTAATCCACTGACAGACCTGGAATTCAACTTCTACACCACTTCTTGATCCTTAGAGGTCAATGATAGATAAGAGGGTTGCAGAGTGCCTTCAGCTGCTGAGAAGATAAAAAACTTCATGTTAATTAGTAGAAGGGATTCCTGGTCTTACTTGGAACAATACTTTCTTCTTCCTAGCCTTAAAAAATCTCCTAGTGACTTTCAATCATTTAGGCTGTAGATATCTTCAGATTCAAAACCCATAGCATGGGAGAGAACTTTATCCCATCTGCCTGACATTGTTGATTCTAATTTGACCTGACACAAACCTGGCTTTCTCTTTCTCTACTTAAAACATGGTTTCCCTCACATCTCCACTGTGCAATCTTTAAAATTTCCCCCTTCCCTCAATTTAGCTCTACTCTCTTATGTTTGATAAATCAACTTTGATTTGATAAAAACAAGGTATTTAGAGCCTAAATGCTTTCTTGGATCTGAATCCTGGTTTACTATACACAAAAGCTGTGTGCCCTTCAGCAAATTACTTGACATCTCCATGTTTGTTTTCTCCCATGGAAATGGCAATAAAATAGCTATGCTTTGTAAGGCTGTGGAGTAAGGATTAAATAAATCAGTCTACATAAAACACTTAGAATACTGCCTGGCACATAATGAACACCCTAGTAATAACAACCTATTTTTATCTTCACAACCCTAAGAAATAAAGTTTCTTTATTTTAAATGCAAAAGACTGATCCAGGAATATGTGAATAAAGAGCTGAAACAGTAAATCTCATAAAAGTTATAACTTCAGTAAGACAAACTGTCAGAGAAGGAAAACCCAAAATATTTCCCACTAATAGCAATAAAAAAGTGGTTAAAACTACACTCTGTTCAAGATAGTAAACATGAGACCCATAAAAACAAAGCAGTCTGATCAAGTTCTGCCTCTTACAGGTTTCACTGTGTATCTTTAATACTGCACTGTCTTTCATACATCAACTTAAATGTCCTCCTATCCATTTCTATTTAAAGCTGGAATTCAACTGAACTTTGTCAACTCCCACCCTCAAATACCAGATTTAAAAACTGGTAGTAATCTTTAAAAAAAATTTTATTTAATTGTGATTTGGGTGAAAATTTACAAATTCATTTACCATACAGCAGTTCATATACGTTGTCTCACGTCATTGACTGCAATTCCCCACAATGTAACAGCTCTCTTCCCATTGCTCCCCAGTTACCTCTTTCCTGTGTCCTTCCCTTCCATGCATTCCCACCCCCCCGAGCTGTCCCCTGTGCAAACACTACCCTTCTGTTCTCCCATGACTGATTGCTCCAAGGAGTATAATCCACCTGATGTAAATGTTCACCCCATATGCCTAACGTTTGGCTGGAAGCCACAGGAGTGAGTTCAACTGCAGACCTGAAGGGTGGGTAGGGGCCATAGTCTCAGGGGTCTCACCAGACTCTCTCAGACCAGCTAATCTGGTCTCCTATTTTTTTCTTAATGATTTTGAGTTTTGTAAAAGTGGTAGTAACCTTAACAATGAAGAATGAAGAAGACGTTACTTTCTGATAAAAGTAGACAAACTTAAATCTCTATTGCCATTTTGTCTTTACCTTCTTGTCCTTCAAAATGCAGTCCCTGCCTCTCGCAAAGCATTACTTGATAGTCTCACTGTGCACTGTATTTAAACTGGTGTCTGCATCCATGGTCAAAAGCTCATCATCTTGCAATATAAAAGTCCTGAAATGACACTCATTTATTTACCACACAAAGTCCTAACTACGGTTTCCAATTCCTTTCATGTATTGGACCCATCCTTTCTCTAAATCTATCCCCCATCACATTCATGAGAAAGGTCTGTTTGTTATTCCTTTCTCAGAGCTTGTGTGAATGTAATTTTCAACAACTGCTGGTATTCGCCTTTCCTTTCATTATTTAGTATACCACTAATAATTCTCTTTAGCTTATCCTCTACAAAAAAAAAAAAAACCAGTCATCACTGAGCCGATTCCAACCCACCGCAACCCTCGTGTGTTGCAAAGTAGAACTGTGCTCCATAGGGTTTTCATTTTTTTCACTTTTGAGAAGTAGATCATCAGTTGTTTTTTCTGAGGCACTTCTGGGTACGTTCAAATTGCCTACCTTTCATTTAGCAGCGATATACTTAACCATTTGTGAGTCCACTCGGAGGACTTCTTTAGGCCCAGGCCTCCCCCTTTTAATCAGACCCATGAACCTAACTAACACCCAGGTGTAGAAACATGAAGACCCTAGAAACCTACCTGCGTTTCCAAAGCATTCTCCTCTCCTCTCCATCATGTCCTTCTTTTTAAGCTTTATCATTTAATGCATGCATTCTTAAAAAATGTGTTAGCTTTGTTTTTGAGCTTTATACAAATAGATTTAACATGTATGCATTATTCTTCCTTTTTTTTAAACTGCTTTATTTACACTTACACACACACGTTAGATCTACATTTTCAGTGCAGTACAGGTATCGTTATGGTACATATCGATCCTAAATATAATGTCCTATTTAGCTCTCCACTAAACTTTCGTACATACAAACCTTTAATCAAGAATTTCACAACTCGTTGCACTGCGGTAAATTGTAGTCAATGTCATGAGACAATGTTATGTGTGAACTGCTGTATGGAAAGTGAATTTGCTCCTGTAACCTTGCACCCAAATCACAATTAAAAAAAAAAGAAAAAAAGAATTTCAGAGCTCTTCATCATGGTAAGGTCCACTACATAGTTATTATAAATCACACTACTTGATTTCTGACTCAATCGTAACCTTGAAATAACCATTGAAAAATTGCTGAACTACACTGCCTGCAACCCCTTCACCCTATACACAATAAACCCCCAGTATTAGCTAGTCATCTATTCCTATTACTTGATACAAGTGTGGGAGAGTTTCAGTGTAATCCTAATCAAAGAAGGTATGTAAAAACAGACAAAAAACACTCTTAGTTAAAAGATGAATTCTAAGAACATCTAATAATTCTAGCTATCAAAATAGTTTCAATCATTCTTAAAATAGCTAATGCTGCGGTCCATATTGTAACATAATTAGTATGAGTCCTAATAATAAAACAGCAAATTTAATCTTTGTTATTTTCAGATTTGCTGTTTACACATAATCAGAGTATCTTATACAAAAAGCCCAAGTTTCTGTCACTTTAGAATACCCTGAACACTTTATTTATATATATACACACACACACATATATATATATATATATATATACACATATATATATACATACACACATGCGATCTAAATAAACAAAAAAAAATTCCAGGAGATTTTTAGTATTCTTTTAAATACTTTAGCATTTACAAGATTTTTAAATTTTCCTCTTATAAAATTAATAGAATCTTGAGTAGGGGAGAGATTTGAGAAAAATTCAAAAAATATATACAAAGCATTCATAATGCCAACACACAAAGCTACCAACATTTTTTTGGTGTAGGACTTTAACTCCTCTATTTTTATGCTCATCAACACGTTCTTTATTAAAAAAAAAAAAAAAAAACACCCAAATTTGACATCAACTTAGTCTTTATTACATACTTTTCTTCTTAGTTAAGCACAAAGGCACTCTGGTGGTGTAGTGCCTAAGGCATTTGCTAACCAGAAAGTTGGTGGTTCAAACCCACCAGCCAGTCCTTGGAAGGAAGACTAGGCAATCTACTTCCATAGTCATATCGCCTTGGGAAGCCAAAGAGGGGTTGCTGATCCAACTCGACCAACTCCACGGCAGTGAGTTTGGTTTGGTTTTACATACCATTTTCCCTCATCACCAAAACCAAACTAGCTGCTGTCAAGAGGATCTCCATTTGCCTCCCCCATGTATTTTCAAGAGTAGAACCACATTCCATAGTATTTTCAATGGCTGCTTTTTCAAAATTAGATCACCAGGCCTTCCTTCTGAAGTGTCATGTGCGCCACTAAGGGACTCCTTATCATCACTCTCCTAAAACATAGTTTTAAATAGCTGTATCCATTGCTATTTGATAGTCACACTATAATCAACAAATTCCCAAATGTTTAAACAGACTTTTCATTGTTCACATTTACACAACCAAAACCAAACCACTGCCATCGACTAGATTTCGAAACATAACAACCCTATAGGGCAGAGTAGCACTGCTCCACAGAAATTCTTTCCAAGGTTGTAAATCCAATCCCTTTCATGCCACATCTTTCTCCAGCTGCCAGGCTGATTGGTTCCAACTGCCCAACTTTGGCTTAAGAGCCCAGTCCTTTAACCACTCCACCACTAGGGCTCTTCCTTCATATGTTTAATCACCCCACATCAACAATTAATGACTCTCTGACCCATTATATACTTGTAAACCCCTGTCAATTAAGCTCATTTTTAGGCCTATACTATAAAAAGTTCCAGACTAAATCAAGATCCAAGGATTCTAGATCATACCGGTAGCACTGTCACTAGTTAACTATATACAACCACTACCACCACCTCCCTGAGATTTAATATTTTATTCTATAAAATTAGAAAACCGAATTAGATAGTATTTCTAAAATACACTATACATTATTGTTGCATTCCTCACTTGATCAAGAAGGTTAACTCAATTCAACGTGTTTCATAAAAGGAAATCTGTATCGAGAATGTTTGCACTCCCTCAAAGAATGTAATTAATGTTACTGAACTGTACACATAGAAATTCTTCAGACGGCTTATATTTTAAGCTCATTTCCACCACAATAAAATTAAACTATTGTAAGATTTGTAATGCAAAGAAGAAATGTAATTTACAGTACTTTAATATATGTATCTTCTGGTCAAACAATCTCTTTTCCAAATTTTATATAAGCAACTTACATCCTTAAGTATTTCAATCGTGTTTCAAGTTTGCAAAAACATTCTAGACAACTGGAAAAGACCTATCCAGACGTTTTGCAACAAAATTATCTCCCTCGCTTTTTTCGATTTTTAAAACAATACTAATGTTGAAAAATTATGTCAATCATTGTGTAAATAATGAGTTTTAATAAGGGAAGTTTATTTTGAATTATTTATCAAATTAGCGTTCTTGGTATTTTTTTGGGGGGTGTATAATCAATCTATCAACTGTTTCGTGATTTTTTAAAGTATACTTGGAAAAATGCGTTTTACCGACTATTTCCAATTTTGAACCAAGCTGTGTTCAACACGCAAAACACTGTTACCAACACACAGTATGACAGCGACCTGCGAAATCAACAGCTCTCCAATTATTCCAGCGCGCTTGGAAGACTAGAAATTTCGGAATCGCCATAACCATGAGAAGCGAAGTGTGAAAAGCTGTAACTGATCCAACAGGAATATTCCACAAAATATATTCCCCAGAATAGGGCCAAAGACGATGATGAACGCCTAGGGGAAAGTCTCTTCAGAACATAAAACAGGGCGCAGCGCTAGCAATAAAAAGAACAACGATGCGGCGAATACACCACGGTACTCAAAACCCTTTGTCTGGAAACCGGAAGGTCCCACACCACAAAACCCTCTAGAGGAACCTGGACTAATAGTATTTAAATAAAGAGAAAAAGGATGTGAGGCGACTCTTGAAACAAGAGCAAACCTCCTATCTCGCTGCGTACTGCAGAAGGCTTTATCTGCGACGCAATACGAAAAACAAGCGTTAACGCTTCATTTTTCGGCCATTTTTAAAGCGGTGGGGGTGGGGAAGAATTGTTCCTGAGGTCCGGCTAAAATCGCGTGGGAGGGGGCGAGAATGGGGGAATCTTAGGGGGCGCTATGAAGCGGTGGACTAGTAACGGCGCGAAGGCCGTGACAACAGGGAAAGAAAGAAACGTTAGTCAAAGGGCTACGCTTTTCAGTCTGCGAAATCCTCCATTTTGAGGCATATTTTCGGTAGCAGATAAAGCAAACGCACACTGAATCTCGTAACTGGGGCGAGAGCTATAACAAGATTTCGCTTTCTTACATATCCTCCCCAAACGGCAGGCCCCCAATGGACCCTCCGTCCCTGAGGCCTCGAGCGCTCCCCCCCCCCAGCGTTGTGGCCCGCGTGTAACGGGCTCGTCGTCCCGCCCCCGCCCACAGCAAGCCCAGGACGCGGGAAGCAGCACCGTTCTGCAGCCCTCCGTGATCCCCAACTCAACTGTCGCATCATAGGCCCTTGACTAGCCGTGTGTACCCCTCTCGGACCGCTCACCTCCGCCGAAAGAGGAGGCTGGCTACGCCGCCACTGCGCTCCTAACATGGCGGCCGCCGATCAGGCGGTTCACATACGCAGCGCGGAGGAAGGCAGAGCGGGCAAGCGGGAGCGAGCAAGAAAGGCGCGCCGCCGGCTCCCCGCGGCCCCTGTCACCGTCGCTGCCCACCCCCCCGGCGTGAACGGAGAGCCCCCAGCCACCCCACCCAGACTCTTACCCGCCACACGCCTACCTTAGGGAAAAGGGAGAGGGAAAAGGAGAGGTACCTCTCTCCCAGCGAGCGGGACACGGAGGCTCCCACAATCCACCGCAGCAACGGCACTGGGAGGAGGTGGCGGCACAGGCTAAAACCCAGCAACTAAATGAACTCTCGCGAGAGCGCCCCCCCTTCCCACCCCCAACTTCGGGTCCGGTTTCGGCGCGCGCCAGGCCCCGCCCCTGACAGTGCGAGCACCTTGAAAGAGCTCTGCGTTCGCGTTGTTCCCTTGGTTGGAACTCGCCTCTACTACAGTCGGCTGAGGCGGGAAATAGAAGGAAAGCTTCTTGTCCCATTTCCAGAAAAGGTGTTTTTCAACTCCTAAATCGCATAGTGCAGAAATTTAATAGAAGTGTGTTTTAGGAGTCCATGGCTTAGACCAGATTTCTATCCTGTTAATTCTCCATTACTTTTCAAAGAATGATAGGAAGCGCCAGGGAAAGGGACTAGGTAGGGATAGTACCATTTTGGCTGTTTGCTAATCTCACGAATTCAGTGCAGGAGGGTCACCAGGGTGGAAGCGAACTCATCCCCTTCAAATGACCAATGTCAAAGTAGAAAAGGGTTTGTTGTAACATGCTAAGGAGCGCTGGTGGTATGGCTGGTAACTAAAATGTTGGTAGTTCCAATGCACCCAGTGGCTCCTCAAGACAAACACCTGGCAATCTGCTTCCATAAAGATTACTGTCAAAACCTATGAGGCAGTTCTTCTGTCACATGGGCTTGCTGACTTAGAATCAACTCCACAGCACCCAACAACAGGCAACATAAGCAGTTTACCTATAAACAGGAGCTCCGCTGGCATAGCTGCCTAAGGCATTTGACTGCTAACCAGAAGGCTGGCGGTTCAAACCCACCAGCCACTCCTTGGAAAATTGGGCAATCTACTTCTGTCGTGATACCACCTGTAACCCAAGGAGAGATCACTGAGTCGGATCCGACTGGGTGGCAGTGTATTTTGTCTTGGTATAATTAGCATCTGTTTTGATAGATGAGAAAACTGGGGGAAAAAAAAGTTACGTAATTTACCCAAGGTGACAAAACTAGTAAACAGAGTATGATTTCTTTAAGATTCCTTACCAGATAGCCAAGTATACTAAGTGATAGTGGTATTGCTGTAAAAATAAAGTTAACCTCTCAGGCCAATGGCCCTTGCTATAAACCAAACCAAACTCACTGCTGTCAAGTCGATTCTGACTCATAGCGACCCCTCTTTGGGTTTCTGAGGCAGTCTGGTTACCAGTCAAATGCCTTAGGCACTACACCACCAGAGCTTCTTGACCCTTGCTATATATACCATATTTGTAGCAAACCCCGGCTCTGCTTCAAAAATATTTCTGGAATCTATTGGTGGTTAGTCCTTAGGAAAATTGCAAACAAGACAAGACCAATCTTTGTTCTCATGTAATTTTTGTTATATACAGACATTGGTTCAATACATGTATAAGGTAATAATAGTGGAGAAACTTGAGGGATGGGAAGCTTTCCTAAGAAACTGAAGTTTGAGCTGATACCTGATGAGTAGGCATTAACCTACTCAGTAGGTAGGACAATAGGAGTCCATGGGTACTGAAAATGGTAAGTACTTGGCTTCTAATCAAAAGGTTAGTAGTTTGAGTTCACAGAGGAGCCTCAGAAGAAAGTCCTGGTGATCTATTTCTGACAAATCAGCCATTGCAAACTCTACGGATCAGAGTTCCATTTGTATATGGGGTTGCCATGAGTCCATATTGACTGGATCGCAACTGGTTTGATTTTAGGTCTGGTGGTACAGGGGTTGTAGCATCTGGCTGCTAACCAGGTCAGCGGTTTGAACCCACCAGCCACTCTGTGGAAGAAAGATGAGGCAGTCTGCTCCCATAAAGATTTACAGCCTTGTAAACCCAATGGGGTTCGCTGTGAGTCAGAACAGATTGACAGTGGTTTGAGTTCTGAGGTGCAGGGAAAATACTTTCCAAAAGACAGAGGGAACCACAACATAAATGAAAGAAGACCCTGAGTGTATTTTATTATTTTTTGTTTTAAAGTATCCTGCTGGCCCTCAAGGCTATGGCCCTTGGATACCCTTCAAGCCTGAAACTGAACTCACCCATGGCTCAACTTTCAGCCAAACAATAGACAGGCCTATAAGGTGACCAATAATACCAAGGAGGTATAGAGATAGGAAGAAGAATGAATGGAATTGGTAAGCACATGGAAAAAATAGGAAGAGTGCTATTATATTGTGGGGATTGCAATGAATGTCATAAAATAGTGTATGAGTTGTTCAACTGAAAATCAATTTACTGTGTAAACTTACCCAAATCACAACAAAAAGTTAAAAAAACTAATACATAGAAACAAGACATCCTGCTAGCCATTTAGCCAAGGCCCGTATCTCTTTTGATAAGCCATTAAAGGATTCAGGCTCCACTGTGAAGATAATGGAAGGGGCAACGATGGAGATGACCAGAGGACCAGAAGACAAATTGAAGTTTTTTAGGAGAAAAAAAAGCCTATCATGTCATTTGACAGGATTTGGGAAATGGAGAGAAATATAGTTGAATGACATCTGGAAGGTTGACAATGCTTTTTATTAAAAGCAGCAATGAAAAGAGGATCAGCTGAGGAGACAAAAGGGCAAGTTGAGTTTGTGACACATTAATTTTATGAGATAATATTGGTCTTGAGCTCCAGGGAAGATAGAAATTAATGGCAAATTTATGAGTGAAGTAAGTGAAACAAAGCAAGTTGGAAGATGAGAAGACAGTTACCAAGAAGAGGCCTTAGGATTAAGCTTTGAGAAACTCTAATCAGATATAGGTGAATGGCAAAGGGAAGGGAAGGGATTAAAGGCAGAGAAAGCAGAAAATTGCTATAGGGGAAAGGAAAAGTCATTAGTAATTATTTCCAGTAAAATAGGATTAGTCTGGAGGACCTGAGTTTATAGAAGCTAGGGTAAACCAAACAACCCAATGCAGAAAAATTTTGGCAACAGACACTAGAGGAAGCAGGGTGAGGGTAATCTTTTAATATGGGAAATACGTGAATATAATTAAAATGTTGATATTCTAGAAAAGAGGTGATTGAAAGGCAGGGAATAGAAGGGAAAATCCACAATGGAGGTTCCCAAAATGACAGAATGAGATCTGTAGATGCCTCTAGTCCAAAAGGAGATATGGAGATATTGCTGAGGAATTCATTAAGTTTGGTGGATGAAAGACAGGCATTACGCGTGTAATTTTAATTTCTCTGTGGAGGTACCTATTGAGAGTGGTCTGGAGCTGTGAGGAGCACAGAAAATTCTCACCCATTGTAAAAAGTTGAACTGCAGTTTAAGGATTCAGTTTAGTGATCAGAAATGTCTGTATTACAACTAATCTGACATGTTGTATGATTTCTTACAGGAGGGTCTAAATGTCTTCTTTCCACTCTCAATCTGATATGCTTCCTACTCTTTGAGCCTCTGATCCCAACATGCCTATTTGTACCCAGTTTTTAGATACTCCTCTGGAAGCCAGAAATGTCTATATATCAAATCTTATTTCAGGTATGTACTTACTCATGCTTTTGTATAACACTGTAATGCCATCTGGAGATGGTATGGAGAAAAGACTCAGAAACTTTTAATTTAATAAATTACTCATGGAGGTTCGAAATATTACAAATATTATCAGCGAAGATACATAACAGATCAGAATTAATACAAACCAATGTATCAAATGCTTATTCCCTGCAGGACACTACTAGAGGGCAGGTATACAATGACGGATAAGTCAAATTGCCAGCTATTGAGGATCTACATCCGCTGAGGTAGACGAACAAGGAGAAGTCAGTCTGTCCTCAAGGTGGGCTCCCATGAGCGGAAACTGATCAAGAGGCCTATTCACATTTGTGTAATTTAGGAGTAGGTGTGATGTGCATCAGTGATGGTAAAAAATGAGGCCTCAGAGCAAGAGTGCTACTGAGACTGTGAGGTCTAAGTGACAGCTAAATAAATAGTTGTTGTTAAATAAATAGTGGAAGACTTTAAATGCCAAGACAATTTTGGTTTGAGCTAGTAATGAAGATCTTTCACAGTTTTGAGCAGAGGAAGACAAAAAAAGAGATTAAGGGCACATTCTTTGAACATTATCCAATTAATTAAAACAGATTAGTTGAATATGGTTAGTCATGTCATAGATTATATTCTTTTTCTTAACATTTCTTTGAATAAAAGATTTAAATTGACAAAAGGACTAAGTAAAAAGTTGCAAAAAGGAGATTCACACCTTTGAAGTCCATTGTTTTCCATGCTCAGTGTGGCCATAACAAAAATAGTACCACAATGAGAAATTTTAAAAAACAAACTTATCGTCTCAGTCTTAGAGGTTCAAATCCAAATCAGAGCATCAGCTGCAGGGGTCATCTTTCCTTGTCAGTAGCCAAAGCATTCCTTGGCATGTAAATGGCTCCTCAGTCTTTTCCCCTTGTGTCACTCTGTCCTTTTCCAATTTCATACCATTCATCAGTGGTCTCTCATTAACATACAAAACATCTACACTCTCATTTTTTAGATAGGTTAGGTTCCAAAGGTCAGGTCCTTACACAAAACTGACTTCATGTGAAAATGGCGGAGATGGCGCAACTTTTGTCTTCATCACAGTTCTCTCCCCTTCCTGTCACTCACTGCCCAAGACCATCTTCAGATATTAATGGCATGGCAGACCTCCCTTCCCACCAAGGAGCCTGGGGAGGTTGGGAAAGTGGTGGATGGTTGTTGCCCATCACCTTCTACGGGTGGGGACAATACTCCTGTCTACCCTCACCCCACAGTACCCTTCTCACCTCCCCACATCAACCTCTCCAGCACCTTCAAGCCTTCATCCAGCTACTCCACCCCATTTAAAACCTCACATCACGCTGCTGGCCACCATTACCCTGCACATGGCCACACCAAGAAGTCATAGAAGAACAGCAAGCGTCCTGTACTTTCTGGTGTATCATTTGGGGTGGCCTGTCCTGGCCAGCTGTGGGTAGTGAATGCAACCTGCATCATCAAAGACCACCTGAGAATTTTTTCGAAGTTGTTATAAATATGAAACATTGGATATTGTTGTTAAGTGAGGAGTAGGTATATTTCCAAGTATAGAGCTATATTCCACAATCAATAAGGTAAGTCTACTCATTAACAATAACCAACTGACATTTAGCATTCCTAATTAATTATATGCAATTTATATGCCAGGAGCTCTGGTGGCTTAGTGACTAAGGCACTTGACTGCTAACCAAAAGGCTGGCGGTTCAAAGCCACCAGCCATCCTCGGAAGGAAGGTTGGGCAATCTACTTCCGTAGTGATACTGCCTTGGAAACCCAAGGAGGGGTCGCTATGAGTCAGGTCTGACTCGAGGGCACATAACAACAGCATTTATATGCCAGTACTTGCTAACACAGTAATTAATAAAGGGACTGCCCCACAGTGCTCAAAAGTCTAGAATTATATATATATATATCTATAGATATATATCTATAGATATATATCTATAGATATATATATATAGGATAAGCAGTATAGTACTTGGATACTTGGAGGGCCCTATGATTGGCTTTGACCAATAAAATGAAGTGCAGCTTTCATCCACTTAAAACCTAGTTGCCATGCCAAGAAACACAAGCTATATGAAAGAAAATCAAGGCTCTCTAATCAATAGCATCAGGTGAGCATCCAGCCAGAGTAGGTCAAGTGAGCTATCCTGGAAGCAAGGCCATATTAAGGCATGTGACGGTGCTAATCTTTGGTGCCCTTTTGTGTATTTTAGCTATCCATTATGTAACTTCTTTTTTTTTAATCTTTTTTTTATTTTATTTATTTATTTATTTTATTTTGATTTGGGTGAAGATTTACAGAGTAAATTCACTTTTCATACAGCAGTTCACATATACTTTGTCTCATGTCATTGACCAAAATTTACAATGCAACAGCTCCCCTCCCACTTCCTTCCCATAGTTACCTCTTCCCAGTGTCCATCCCTCCATACTCTTCTGCACCCTGAGCTGTCTCCCTGTGCATAAGCAGCCCTTCCTTCTCCCATGATTGTTCTCTCCAGGGCGTGTGTCTACTTGAGGTAAATGTTTAACTCACATGCCTGTACTTTTCCATTATGTAACTTCTTTTTGAATGACTGAACTATTAGTGATGACATGCTAAAGTGGTATACAGCATTTTAGCTGAATGAGATAACTGGATTATAAAATTTTTAATGGATGTGGGGTACTAGGATTTTTATTAGATACCACATTTTCTACAAAAAGAATATTCCACATATTCTACAACAAAGAAAATGTATCAGTGGACTTAGTTTAGTTCCATAATCAATGTAAAATTCTGTTGCTCTCTGACTGGCATCTTAAAAGCTTGCAAGCAGCCATCTAAGATGCAACAATTGGTCTCTCCTCGTCCAGAACAAAGAATGAAGAAAATCATATGGAAACAATTAGACCAAGGGACTAGTGGATCATGCAGACCTCAGCCTACATGACCCTCAGACCAGAAGTAGATGGTGCCTGGCTACCACTGCCAACCAATCTGAAAGGGATCAAAATAGGCGATCCCAGATAAAGTGGGAGAAAAATGTGAAGCAAAACTCAAAATCATAAAAATGACCAGGCTTATCGGTCTGATAGAGATTGGTAAGACCTCTGACACTAAGGCCCCTAGTCACCCTTTGGGCCTGTAATTGAACTCACTCCCATGGCTTCCAGCCACAAAAAACCAAAAACCAAACTCACTGCCATAGAGGCAGATCTGACTCACAGAAACCCGTCCTTGAGTTTCCAAGGTGCTATCACTACAGACGTAGATTGCCCAATCTTCCTTCCAAGGAAGATCTGCCAGCCTTCTGGTTAGCAGTCAAATGCCTTATGCATTATGCCACCAGAGCTCTCAGGCAAACATATAAGGTGAACATTCACACCAGGTAGGTACACTCCTTAGAACAATCAACCATGGGAGATCAGAAGGGAGTATTTGCAGGAATGCATAGGAAAGATGAATACAAGGGAAAGGTAACCACAGAGAGAAAGTGGAAAGAGAGCTGTTACATCATGAGGATTGCAATCGATGTCATGAAACAAAATGTGTATGAACTACTGAATGGAAAACAAATTTGCTCTGTAAACTTTCAAGCAAATCACAATTAAAAAAAAAAAATTATTGTTCTCCCACAACAAAAAATTGACTTTCACCAATTTTGCTTTAAATGGCTCATAACTGGTTACTTTTTTCAAGTAAATGCTATAATTATAAATGAACAAATGACAAGATATCATAAAAGAAAATTTAATAACGAGAAAACAATTATGACAAATCACTGTATTTTATTTTTACATCTTTCATCTCTAACATAATTAAAAACATTTCTATTTTTTGCTATTAGATATTCTTCAATAATTTCATCATAATTAAGCTGCCGAACAATATCTACTTCCATACACAATAAGGATAATGAATCGAGTCTGTCTTGAATGGCTGTATGTTGAGGGTTTTTGAGTCTCTTCATGGATGAAAATGAGCGTTCTGTTGTGCAGTTTGTGATCATTAAAGTTAGGAATATGCGTAAAGCAATTTCAACATTAGGAAATACACATTGTATTTTATCTTCTATTATGGAATCATACATGCCTACATGAGAAAAATTTGTCTTTCCTGACTCTGTAAACTTACTTCTCATGTAAGAATGAAATTGTCTCACTTCTCCATAAAGGTTTGTATTTAGGTCATGTGGATAAGCCTGCACTAATTTCTTGGATGCGTTCATGCATTCGTCATCAGATATATCCATATTGTTTAAGAAGGAAAATCTATTGGAAACAATTTCATACACTTTTGCCCTTCTTTTCAGGCAAGATTCAAGTGTATCAATAATGGTATAGTATGTGGTTATGCGAAATTGATCTCTGGCATTCAATGATTCTTCTGGTGTACTTCCATCATCTACTTCTTTCTTTATAATGCTTCTGCGATGGTGAACTGGTTGATAATCAGTATTTGGCAGTATTTGTTTTGCTGTGTTTTCAAAAATTTCAAAATCTTCTCTTAAATTATGTAAATACCTAGTTAATGACTGGTAAAGATCTGTACATGTCTTTAAATTTGCTTCTGAATCTTGGAGAGATTGACTCACCCAATGAAAATGCTGCAAAATATTATTCCACATAACCAACATAAATACATACTCTAGTGTTTGCATTTTGTTGGAAATGTTTTCAGCTTCCCTTTTGATTTCTCCTTTTTGTGTCTGGTCTTCAACAATATTTTCTAAGGCATCTAGAATCTGAGTGTATGACTCCAGGATTGCACTTGTTGCTACAGCATGCACTTCCCAATGTGTATCGGAAAGACATTTTAAAACCTGATCATTGCCTAAATATGTTTTAAGAAGTGCCCATTGGTGGGCAGAAGTTGCAAAAAATGTGTAGAGTAACTGAACAGTAGAAAAAAAATCAACTGCTTCCGGACAACAATCTACTGCTCTACGTCCCACAATATTAAGTGAATGTGCAGCACAAGGTATGAAAATGGCATGTTCATTGTGCTCTAAAATTTTCTGTTGCATGTCTTTGTAACGCCCTAACATGTTAGCAGCATTGTCATAGGACTGGCCTCTGCATTTAGAAAAGTCAATTTTGCAAATATCACATAAATAATGAAGTACTTGATTTGCAATTTCTTCACCAGTATGACATTTTAAGCTAGTATATGTGATAAATCGCTCAACAGGTTTTCCATCTGTTGGAGATACATACCTTAAAACAATACTTAGCTCATCTGTATGAGAAAGATCAGGAGTGGAATCTACACACAAACTGAAATATCGAGCTATACTTATTTCATCGGAAATAGCTGATCGAACTTTATCACTTATTAAGCTTATTAATTCTTCACATGTTGTTGTAGACATATACAATGCATTGTTTTTTTCTGTATTACCATATTTTGAGATATGGCCTGCTAAAAACGGATCAAACTGAGCAACAAGTTCAAGTAAACCCCAAAAATGTGCATTTTGTGGGCACCCAAACATTTCCTTTCTTGCTGCAAAAGATAGTCCACGTTCAGCCATTGTTATAACGACAGCAACAACACGTTGCAAAATGGCTTTCCAATATTGACGTTCTTCATTAATTTGTGTTTCCAGTTCATGAGTTAAGCCAAAACCATGCCTCTGATTTAAATATGACAACATACAATCTCTGTGAATTGAACTGTTTTCATGTTTATCGATCATATTTGAGTTGCGCCAATCACTAAATCCATCCGTAGCAAACTGAGAATTAAATGATTTAGGACTGAATAGTTTGCAAACAAAACAATATACAGAGCCAACTGATGGAGAATACAGTAGCCACTCCCTCTTATAATTTTCACCATTAGCTTTGCACCCCAGAAACATATTCTGGCTACAGAACCTTGTTTGTTTACCATCCAAAAATTTTCGACATGAATTTTCAAATGGTCCACTGTGATGCTGACAATCATTTGGCCCTCTTTCAATCCAGTAATTTACATCATTAGAAGAAAGATTATTCCACAAAGCAGGATCTGTATTTCTGTTATTTATGGGGTCCGTAGATGTGACAATTTCAGATTCTAAAATAGTTTCCACATCATTATTAGTTTTTTTACCGTAATAAGGAATGGATGCAGAATTTGAAGTAAATTCTATTATACGCATATTGCTATTCGTAATTTCAGCAGTAGCAGCACTAGTACAATTTATACCCATTAAACTAGAGTTTTCAACATAAGTCACTTCTGATTCATCACATTTTAAAAACGAAGTTAATTTTGGAATTGTCTTTGGGGATTCACCACATTTTAAAAACGAAGTTAATTTTGGAATTGTCTTTGGGGATTCACAAATCCTTTTCTTTTTATCTTCTGAGAGCTTTTGTTTTTGTGCTCCACTTAGTTGTTGCCGTTTCATTTTACCTGGATATAAAATTATGTCACCTTCAAAATTTGGCTCTACCACAGCAAATAAATTTTTTTCATAACTGAAAATTTATAAAACAAGAAATGTTTATAAAATAAAATTTACATTTGATTTTGGTTTTTAATGCACAAATTTATATTTGAAAATTAAAAAAAAATTGTAACATAATTTTGTTCTTCAGGTCTGAGACAGTCAAAAGAAATAGTACTTACAAGGTAGTTGGAAATAATTTCATTCGCTTGTCATACAGTATTGGCTGGCAGGCCCTTTGTCTTGAAATAGTACTTAAAAACTTGCACGTTCACTTTCCATCCTTTGATGCTGTGTCTTCGCAGTTCACTGGACTTCTGCTGATACCAGATGGAGGCAAGAGTAATAGCAAAGAGCATGATACAAATACAAGGGTACACTCAATCTGGAGATGCATTGTGATTTGCTTTGTGCAGGACCTGGTAAGTCACAAGTCACATGATTATAGTGCCGTTGGCCTATTATGTGGTCAATGAGAACTAAATGAGATTATACCTGATCAGTATGAAAAGGAAAATACAACTGTTATGTTGTTGTTGTTGTTAGGTGCCGTCGAGTCGGCCCCAACTCATAGCGACCCCTCCTTGGGTTTCCAAGGCAGTATCACTACGGAAGTAGGATTGCCCAACCTTCCTTCCGAGGAGTGGCTGGTGGGTTTGAACCGCCGGCCGTCTGGTTAGCAGGCAAGTATCTTAGCCACTATGCTACCAGAGCTCCCAACTGTTATAGCATACAAAATTGATAAAATTTCCTTTAGTGCCCTGTCAGCTCCCTTCAACTACAATCTTTGCTTCTCCTTGTATCCTATATGCCTGGCATCTGTGAGTCTTTGCTTTGGACAACTGGTAACCATTTTGTTGGGTCATCCAACTCTTACCTAGAAGTTCCAGCCCAATCCTAGCCAAATAAAATGCAAGTAGAGCACAGCCACTCAGCTGAGTCCAGAAAGTTTTTATAAACAGTGCTGTTCTAGAGCAGAGTCTATAAGTTTATGAACAGGACCAAACTATATATTATGTCCATATGGTCTCTGCTACTAATACCCAACCATGCCAGTGTAGTACAAAAACAGCCATAGACAGTATGTCAATGAGCGAGCATTATCTGTGTTCCAAAAAAAAATAAAATTTCAGATTGTTTTACATAATGAAGTATTTCAATGGCCCTGTAATGATCTGGTCAGAGGACATGTAATTTTAAACTCAAAAACTAAACTGCCCTCCAGAGGTTGTCCCAATTTACTCTGAACAAATGAGTGCCTGTTTTCCTATTCTTTGCTATTATAAAAATGAATCTGAAAATGTACTGAAAAATGGAATCTCACCTCTAATTTTTAATTGCATCTCTTATTATAACTGGGATTTAAGGGTTACCTGTCAACTGTTCTATTGGGTTGCTGGGCTTCTACTTTTTGACTTACAGGAATTTTATAAAAAGAAGTTAACCCTTGGATAATATGTTTTAGCCATTTTTTGGGGAGGAGCATATTTTGTCCATGCCATTTTACCATTCAGGATTTTCTTTAATGAAATCAGCACAACTGTGCAAATAAACTACGTTTGCACACATGTATTTGCATGAATACCCTAAAATGACAAAACCATACATTCAACTATTCATTTTTATAAGGCCTCACAGTGCACATGTTAAAAGCATACATTTAAATATGGTTGTAAGTTTCATCCCAGAACCTAGCCAGAAGTACTATGCTTGTTAAGAAGGTATGACCTACAGGCTGTAATTTGCACATAAAGATAATTCATGAATTTTCTTGGGTGGTGTAGTGCCTAAGACATTTGACTCCTAACCAGAAGGCTGGCAGTTCAAACCCACCAGCCAAGCCTCGGAAGATTTAGCAATCTACTTCCGTAGAGATACTGCCTCAGAAACCCAAGGAGGGGTCACTGTGAGTTGAACTGACCCAATGGCAGTGAGGATTTTTTTTTTTTTTTTTTTTGTATATAGCTATTTACAGATTGCCAAAAATTAACAGAAACTCTCATGTATTTAAGTAAACAAATGCCTCAAATTTGAACAGAAAATTCTCTACAAATCCATTCTTTTCATTTTAATCCTTCTGAAGCAAAATTTAGTTTCAAATAGCTGTGTACTAAGGTTACCTCTTTAAAGTCCACCAGCAACCAATTGGCGCTCTGGTGGTACGATGATTAAAGCATACAGCTGCTAGTCAAAAGGTTGGCAGTTTGAACCCACCAACCACCCTGCTGAAGATGAGACAGTCTGCTTCCATAAAGACCTGCAGCCTTGGAAATCCATAGGACAGCTCTACTCTGCTCTGTAGGGTTGCTGTGAGTCAGCAATGACTCAAAGGCAGTGGGTTTGGTAAACAATTGCGAAATGACCTATCATGTTCAAAAAAGAATGGAAAAGAAAGCACTCTTATTATCCTTACTGGAATATTATTAAAAAGCATGTTATTTCTATGCTCTTTTGGGTACATTCACTTTGAGTCAGAGCCAACTCGATGGCACCTAACAACAAATGACATAGATATTATTTACAAGCTGAGGCCTTTTTCATCAGCTGTTAGTAGGATTGAAGCTGCTTGAGTATAGGAAAGCACAATAAACCTTCAGAAGCTTTTCAAAGCACTCTTACATGGCATCTATGTCTGGTTCTGTTATATGATAGGAAGGATAGGTATGTCATTCTCTGACAGTCAGGGAAGACTTTTCTGAAAAACTGCCAGCTGAGCTAAGATCTTAAAGTAAACAATTAACAAAGTAGGAAAAGAAGATTAAACTAGATTAAACAATCTAGTGGCAAAAGGCAATCACAGGACTGAAAGAAATCAATGTGGCCAGAAAGGAATTTGAGAATGGCAAGGGTAGACAGGCAATATAAAGGAGAACAGGGAGTGTGTGTGGTTTATCCCCAATATCTAGCATATAATTCAATTATTAAAAGCCAAAAACCTATAAAAATAGTATGAATTAAAAGACCAGATTCTGGCAAGATGAATAATTAGTATAGGTTGTCATCTCAGCAGTGAGGATTATACACAAATGAGAGGGAGGTCGGGGTTCCAGTAAATAAAATGTGAGAATCCCCTGTAGGGACAAATCATGGTTGGATTCTAGATAGAAGTGTAAGAAATAGAAATCTGGTATAGAAAAGTGCTATGGGAATAATACAACGAAACAATGAAGACCATAGAGTAACAAAGTACTGAATATTATAAATGGAATGTAGGGGGCAATGAACTAAGGATCCTTGTTCTGTCACATGATAGGGCCTATATGCAACATCTCACTGGCAATCAGCACATCTACTACCCCAATCTTGGTTCCTAATACCATTCTCTAATAAAAAGAACCAGGGTACTTTAAAGAAATGGTTGATTCTGGGACCCGGGCAAGAAAGATCAACCTAAAGCAGACTGTAGTGACATAAAGTCAGGAATTGCTTTTTTAAATAAGCCCACAATGATGGGGATATGCCAGAGGAGCACTGGGGCATAAATAATTGAGTACACAGATATGAGACATATCTCCAGAGCAGAATTTCAAATTAATTTATGCACACACTCTGTCCTCTAGGAAGTAGAACTCCCCTTTCCTTAAGAATGAGCTATGCTTAGTGATTTCTTTCAAAGAACATAGTATAGAAACCTGTCATCAAGTCAATTCTGACTCACTGCAAAAGTATAGGACAAACTAGAACTGCCTCACAAGGTTTCTAAAACTGTACATCTTTATGGAAGCAGACTGCTCCATCTTTCTCAGAGTGCCTCGTTTTTCTCTGGTAGAACAGCTGGTAGGTTTAAACCACTGACTTTCTGGTTAGCAGCCAATCCCTTAACCAGTATACCACCAGAGCTCAAAACCAAACCAGATTCACTGTTGAGTCAATTCAACTCATAGCAACCCCTCCTTAGGTTTATGAGGTGGCATCTCTATGGAAGTAGATTGCCCGGTCTTCCTTTGGAGGAGTGGCTGGTGAGTTTGAACCACCAGCCTTCTTGTTAGCAGTCAAAAGCCTTAGGCACTATGCCACCAGAGCTCCCTAATAGAGGACAAGTAAGGCCAAACAAGGAACAGGGGGGCTCATTTGAACCAAGTTTTAGATTATTCATTTGACAAATACATGACCCAGCAATTTAGCTAATTAAGTGTTCCTAAAGAATGGATAACCAAACTATGGTACATACACACAATGGAATACTGTGCAACGCTAAAGAATAATGTAGAATCAGCAAAACACTGCATAATGTGGATGAACTTGGAGGACATTATGCTGAGTGAAATAAGTCAATCACAAAAGGACAAATATTGTATTAGTACATTATAGTCAAGTAAAGGTTTATCTATGGAAGGAAATTTTCTTTGTTGGTTACTGGGGGGGTAGTGGAGGGGAGGAAACACTGTTAGGTAGAGGTAAGTATTGATTTGGGTGAAGAGAAGGGCAATGTACCAAATGTGAGTGATCAACATGGTGGCATTGAGGAAGAGGAAGACATAGAGAGGTACATGGGAGGTACAGACAACAAAGATGAACCCTTTTGCACATACAGTACTGTGTTGTCAGTGAAGGCAAACATGGGTATATGGGTGGATAGATGGGTGGACAGGCTGAGCTAGTAGGTATGTCTATGAAGGGAGGAGTGTACCCAAGACCATGTATAGGATTGGCAGACAGTGGTCCTATAAATTTATTTGTATAATTTGAATTCCTAGGTGTATAGTAGAGCTGAGAAGGGGCAAGGTTGTAGTCACCTCTTGGTCACAGCCAGCTAACCAGAGGGACCAAATAGTTGAACCTGTGGGCTCGGGACCAGTCGTAGGGGACATCCAGCTCAATTGGCATAACATACTACACAAAATATTGTTCCACCTCCTACTTTGGCAAGTAGTGACTGGGATCTTAAAAGCTTACAAGCTGCCATTTAGATGCAACAATGGGTTTTTCCTTGTCCAGAGCAAAGAAGAATGAAGAAAACCAAAAATTCACGGAAATAATTAGTCCTAGCGACTGGACACCATCTGATCTGCAGCCTATACAACTATGAGACCAGAATGAGATGGTGCCTGGCTACCAATGTCAAAAACTTGGAGGGGGATCTATGTAGGAGATCCTGGGTAGAGGGGGAGAACAATGTAGAACAAAACTCAAAATCATTAAAAAAAAAAAAAAGAACAGGTTTGCTGGTCTGATAGAGCCTGGTGGAACCACTGAGACTATGGCCCCTAGCTGCCCTTCAGGTCTGGAATTGAACCCACACCTGTGGCTTCCAGCTGAACAAAAGACAGGCAGGCATATGAGATGAACATTTACCTGAGGTAGATACACTCCTTGGAGAGATCAATCATGGAAGAAGGGACTGTTTATGCACAGGGAGACAGCTCAGGGGGCAGGAGTACATGGAGGGATGGACACAGCGAAGAGGTAACTATTGGGAGGAAGTGGGAGGGGAGCTGTTATTTGGGGTAAATTCTAATCAATGTCATCAAAGTATATGTGAACTGCTGTATGGAAAGTGAATTTGCTCTGTAAATTTTCACCCAAATCTCACACACACACATACACACAAAAAAGTGTTCCTAAAACTTTGTTGGTTACCAGGGGTGGGAGGGGAGGAAAGGGAACACTGCAAAAAATAAAATAAATAAATAAAGCATTGACTATACCACCTTAATTTTGTGTATTTCACTGTATATAATATTTAAATCAAATGTATTTAAAAAATAAGTGTTCCTGGATATCAGTAAGGGGACTGATGTTGCTAAGCAATGATTCCAACTATTAGTTGATTTGTTAATTCAATGAAATTGTTTTCTAAGAGAAACTGGATTTGTTTATAAAGCCCTAATTAAGCAACATGATTCATAGGAGTCATTGTCACTCTTTTAAGGTCTTAATTAGTTGCTCTTAGCAGGTTATTTTCCTCTGTGTGAATTCCTAGGCATTTAGCCACCTTTTTGTGTCCCTTTGGGGCCTGTAGAATTTATTCCTCTGAGTTCTATTTTCCACAATTAAACTTGAGACGTGATCCAAAATTTCAATGTAAAAATATCCATTCACAGTATTTTCTTTCAACCCTGCAAAATGGGATGTAAAATACTGACAAGTGCCAGGGAGAGCTCTAAAAAACTGGGGTCTCCTACTCACCTTTAAAGCTTTTCCTCTTACTATGGTATAGGAATGGAACCTAAAGAGGGACACTTATGTTTACTAACTGCTACCTATGGCAGGAGAAGGCAGTTTGGCTACTTATATAGTAACCCTGCCAATCAAATTCCATTTGGATGTTTTTCCATTGCAGCATGAGAAAAGAATAGAGAAAGGGAAGGGATAAATAAAAAAACTACTCTGAAATATTTTCCTTCATGATACAAGTCTTCTTGGATTCACCAGGAATAAATTTCTTTGCTTTAAAAAAAAAAAATCAAGTCAACAGGGATAAGTAGGTGACTAATTAACTTCACCTACTGGAGAAGAATGTCATGCTTGGTAAGGTGGAAGGTCGATGAAAGAGGGGAAGGCCTTCAACAAGATAGATTGACACGGTGGCTTCGATGATGGGCTCAAGTATAGCAAGGACCATGGAGCTGGCACGGGATCAGATGGTGTTTCGTTCTGCTGGTCATAGGGTCACTATGAGTTGGAAACGACTCGACGGCACCTAACAACATCATGTAGGAAATCATGTTAATTATTTTAATTTGCATGATTAAGTCACCAAAACCTCTTGGGCCATTGAACACAGGCACACAAACACCAAATGAATTATCCTTTTGAAGTGTCAACATAGGAGTTCCTCTCTGTGCATATGGATAGCCCTACTGTGGTCAGAAAGGCAATCTGTATGCTCAGAGGAATGTCAAACCTCCTATTTTATATCCTATGGCTATTCCTAATATACCAAATTTTCTTGTTTCCTTGGGGACCTTTTCTACTTCACTAATTATTAGTATTAGTGGCTGCCAACAATGGGCTAAGGTTTAGCAAGCATTGTGAAGCTGGCAAAAGGCCTGGCAGTGTTTCATTCTGTTATATACAGGGTCGCTATGAGTTGAAGGCGACTCGATGGCACCTAACAATAACCACCTAGTATAAAAGTTGGTGATTACAGGCTTTGCTGAAAACCAAAGACTGCTGTTCTTTCTTCAGACTCCTTTTCCTTAAGTATACATTACAGATAGCCACAATAACTATGAAAAAACTAACCCTGCAAAAAGTATACACAAACCAAGAACATGTAAATAAGGACTATTCTACCATTAGAAAATTTACTAAAGTTATCTTAGCCCTCTAAAAGACGAGAAGAGTTTAAGTCTGTATGACAAAGGTATTGACCATGGAATTTTTAGGGAGACATGTTGGCTCTAAATGTAACACGAATGAGCTGTTCAACTCTCAAGGCCCAAATTTCATCTCTAGAACAGGGACTCGCAAGCTATAGCCCACTGGGCAATTCCAGCCTGCCACCTGTTTTTGAATGGCCTTGGAGCTAAAAATGGTCTTTACATTTTTAAATGGTTAGGGGGAGGGAACTTTATTATGACACTTTAAATTTAGAAAATCTCAATCTCAGTGCCTATAAATGGAGTTTCATTGGAACACAGCCATGTTCATTTGCTGCTGTATTATCTATGGCTACTTTCACACTACAGCTGCAGAGCTGATTAGTTGTGACATCATATGCCCCACAAGCCTAAAATATTCAGTCTGCCCCTTTACAGAAAGTTCATTGACCCCTGCTCAACAGCACAATATGATAAAACTTTCTGCATTGATGGAAATGTTCTGAGCTGTCCAATATGGTAACCATCAGCCAAACAAATATTGGTGGTGAGAAACTGAATTTTTAAATTTTAATCCATTTAAATAGCTATATGTAGCTTGTGGTTACAGCATAATGAAGCTCTAGAAAATGAGGGGTTAGTTTAAGTCTTGGACTTTAGATTCTAAATATCCTCTAAATTTTTGATACTCTAACTAACTATAAAAAAACCAAACAACCTCATTTTAAATTTTTCTATCCACCTGAGCTGAAACACATTAGACCTACATGATAAAAGGACTACATACATTACTTATCTTGGTGTCACACAGAACTGTAGGCAACCGAGGTCCTGATGGAAGCAGGTTTCTCATTCAGGTCATGCCACCTAGTATTCAAGAGGAAAGGATTGACAGACTGTACACCTAAGACAGGGTCCTTTTCTAAGAGGAAAAAAAAGTGTTTGCACACAGACTAGGACCAACTCCACGAAAGGAATCACTCCACTCTCAGAGGCGCAAAATGCTACCCAAAGGTACTTGGCCACACCACCAAAACAGTGCTTGGAGCCAGACCTCAAAACAGGCAGCGTTTGTTCTTCCAACAGTGTAACACCATCACAGGCATCACACTAGCCTGGATAGCTGACAACCATTGGGTAACTTCTGAAATTGTTTCCCTATTCTTGTTTCAGCTCCTAAGCACCCATCCCTAACACCTGGATAAAGCTATCATTATGAATAGGTAGTGTGCTCCTGTAAAGATTTCAGCCTATGAAACCCCATGAAGCAGTTCTACCCTTTCATATAGGATTGCTGTTGATTTGGAACCTAGTTGACAGCATAGGGCCCACATGAATTGAATGTTGACTGTGAAAACACAGGGACACAAAAAGTATTATAAAATCCCACTTATATGAAATAGTCAAATGTATAGAGACCAAAGTGGTTACCAGAGAGGAGGGGGAGGGGACATTGCTGAAGGAGGGGACACTGAGTTTGTTTATAGTGGTGGAATGATTTGGAAATGAATAGTGGTATAGTTGCACAATATGAACATCTCCAACATCACTGAATTATACATGCAGAAAATGTCAAATTAGCAAATGTTTTATTCTATACATATATGTATTTTACCACAATTAAACAAATTAAAAAAAAAAAAAAAAGGAAAAGGAAGGTCAGGGAAAATTTGGTTCCAGACACTGCTGCCAAACCCTTGAAACAAATACAAAAGATTAATCCCTTTCCCAAGACTTCAGAGTTTCATTCAACATTCAGGAAGTTCCTGCCATGTGCCAGAGACTGTGTTTAGGATTTAACAGTGACCAAGACATACATACTATCCTCTCCCTCATGCAACTTGCAATCTGCCAAAAGACACTATTGTTGCTTCAAATTCCAACTGTTAGCAGATTCTAGCAGTGTGTATTATTCAATTAAGGCCTTTCTTCTCTCCCTATAAATTACTCAGACTGAATGACACAGATCATTTCAGAGGTCCTAGATAACTTCATAGCATAACCATCAAATTCTGACCAAGCCTTTTGCTGTCCAGAGGTAGAATTTGTTGGGGGCATACAAGTGGTTTTGCCTCCTGTTTCCTGATGGACATCAACTTGCCAACAGGCCTGGCACATAGGAGACAGCTAATTATCTGAATGGAGACCTTTACCTGAAAGCTACATGTGCAGACCGTCTGCCTCTCTCTTCAGGAGTGCTGTTGTTTTCAAGTCATCCTAAAAAGAAACAGACAAGTAGATACGGTACATTGCTCACAATTTCACTGTTCTGTGACCCAGAGTACAACAGTAGCTCCTAAGGCTGCTTTTCAGCAGAGATGCAAATAGTACTGTCTGACATTATGATTTACCATAGTTTCTATGAACTCTGGAATTATTTCATTTCCCATTATTTGCTTTTCCTGTCTACAGATGAGTCCCACAAAAGCCAACTATTCCCAAACCCTCTAACTTCACAATGAACATTTGAAGTAGTCACACCAAGAACTAAGAAAATCCCTTTAAGAGAAGCCAATCAATGGAAAAGAACTTTGATAAACACTTCCCCCAACCATCCTCACCAGTTCCTCTTGTGGAAACTTTTCACAGACCCAGTAACTAAGTCTGTCCTTTTGGATAAGCTCCAGCATCTCCAAGTGGTTTAAGTGTTTGCTTAGAACTAAGAGACATCTCTTCTTAGGAAATTAGCATTCTAAAACAAAATTACTACAAAGGGGACTTAATACTCACTGCCCTAAGGAGCAACAACTCTGTTCACTCCTGAAAATCAGTAAGAAACCAACATAAATACTGTCTTATCTAAGAAAAAAAAACAGTAAAGTTGTAGCTAGGCCTAGTACCTTGCTACAAAAAAAATGTTGCCATCTAATCGATTTTGACTCATGGCACCTCTATGTGTTGCAGAGTTTAACTGTGCTCCATGAAGTTTTCAAAGCTGTGTGTGACCTTTTCTAAGCACATCACCCTACCTTCCTTTTTAGCCACTTCTGGTTGAGTTCAAACCATCAACCTTTAGGTGAGTAGTTAAGCACTTAACTGCACGCACCATCCAGGGACTTCTAGTACCTTCCGAGAGACACTCCATCAGTTGATATTTTTATGTTAAAGAGTTAAAGAAGAATGTATTATTTTTAAGCAAATATACATCAACATTTCCCTAATACCACATTCCCATAGATAACTAGTTATGAAACCCCTACAAAAAGAGAACATGACTAGCTTTGTATGGTGGGACAGTGGAATCCATGTTGAGCAAAAATCCCACCCGCTTCCTTTCCTTGTTGAGTACCTGGTTGTTGTTGTTGTTGTTATGTGCCGTTGAGTCGGCCCCGACTCATAGCGACCCCTCCTTGGGTTTCCTAGGCAGTATCACTACGGAAGTAGATTGCCCCATCTTCCTTCCGAGGAGTGGCTGGTGGGTTTGAACCGCCAGCCTTCTGGTTAGCAGTCAAGTGCCTGAGCCACTATGCTACCAGAGCTCCTTGAGTACCTGGTAGACACTCAAATGTTACTGCTACTTTCTCTCAAAAAACTCCCAAGGCAAATAAAGCCCTCTCTCTACTTGTACATTCCTCCCTGGCTCGGATTACCTTTGTTCAGTTATCAACACGTGACTCATACTTGCCAAACCTGTCGGACCAGACCCACTAAGATCTGGATTTTTAAGCTTCTCCCAGCAAAAGACATGCTTGTGCAGGTTTAACCTTAATAAGGAACTGTGCTGGCATTCTGGTATAGTTAACAAAAGAGTTGGAATGAACAAGGCCCAGAATGCCAACCAGCTATGTATGGGCTGCTGTTCTTCCAGCAGTATAACACTTGCCTAGGTACTACACATCCTAGGCAGCTGCCTACAGCTGGGGCCAAAATTGGGGTAAAGGGATTGTACTCACCTGGGGCTGTATCTGCCCAATGTCCACAGCTGGCTCTTCTGAAATCAAAGCACCTCAGGTTAGTCATCTAATAGTTACTGACCACTTGTGTACAGAGCTCAGGAATCCTGCCTTCAAAAGTCCATAACTTAGTAAGGTTTAACCCAAAAGGAACAATAGCCAATAAAACAAACAGCTTACCCTTGGTTATTTTTATTTCATATGTCTTACTGGTTATGAATCACAGTGGTTCAACAATAGCATATTAAAGGTCTGGTCAACAAGTACAGGAAGCTTGTCTCAATCACTTTTATGCCATGTTGATAACAGGCAATTAATTTAACCTCTTTGTTTAGGAGCTCTGGTAGTATAGTGGTTAAAGCTAATTAAAAGGTCAGTGGTTTGAACTCTTAGCAGCTCCAGGACAGAAAGATGAGGCAGATTTAAAAGATTAAGTCCTGGAAACCCTATGGGGCAGTTCTATTCTGTCCAACAGGTTCACTATGAGTTGGAATCAACTAGATGGCAGTGTGTTTAGTTTTTTGGTTTGGTATCTTAGTTTCCTCATTTGTAAAATGGAGATACTAATAATACTCACTGTACAGAGTGGTTGGGAGTCTTAAATGGAATACAACTTAAGCCCAAAGGATAATATCTGGTATACAGTGGGCATTCAGTAAACACTTGATATTATGAAGAACTACATTCCAGGCAACAAGATGAGGAAGCAGGGTGAGTAAAAGGGGAAAAGGTACCCTTGGAGAGCAATGGGCAGTGAAATTGGAAAGGCTGGTTAAAAACTAGATTGAAAAGGGTCTTGAATGTGTATCCTCCTGAGAACAAAACATAAAAGCAGCACTTTAGAAATATAATTGTATATAGTAATTGTTGTGAGGGGAATTGGAAGCACTTAAGGTGCCATTCTGCCAAGGACCCTAAATATGGGATGAAAACAATAATCAAAATGTTTGAAAGAATTTTAGTAAACATTCCTACCAGCTTCCTCACCCCCTCACCCTTATAATTTACCATTTTTATATAAAGTAGAAGGAGCCCATTAGTGGTGGCCCACTGGTTAAGCACTTGGCTGCTGCTAATCAAAAGGTCAACGGTTCGAACCCACTATCTGCTCTGCAAGAAAAAGATGAGGCAGTCTGCTTCCATAAAGACTTACACAGCCTTGGAAACCCTATGGGGCAGTTCTGCTTTGTCCTGTAGGGTCACTATGAGTCGGAATCCACTCCACGGCAACGTTGGTTTTTTTGTTTGTTTTTTTAAGTAGAAAATAGGGTATCTAAGTCAGTATCTTTTCCCAGCCTTCCCCTAATTTAAAAGAAGAGTAAACTGAATTGAAAGGCTTATTGTCCTTAACAATACAGCATGCCCCTTTCCGGGGCTTGAGTTGAAGGACCTGACCCAGCTCTATCCGGACACGTGTTCCTCACAAACCTTCCCAAGTTCCTAGACCTGGCGTCTGTGGAACTGGGAGGCTTTGTGAGTTCAGTTCTAGGTGACTCTCGGGGGACAAGAAGCATAGTAGAAAACTGGGAGTGACTCTGGGGCAACCATCACACAGAGTCTCAAGATGCCTTCCAAGCCCTGAGAAAAGTGGGAATGAGCCCCAATTTTCGCCCCGCGCCCCTGAAAAACCCTCCCCACAGCTACCTCTCATCCTGAGCTGACAAGCCTCCAAGACCTTTTCCCTACTCGGCCCTTACTCACCTACACGTGTCCGGAGCCCCACAAGGAGAAAGAGCCCAGGCAAAGGCCGTGAGCGAAAGGGCAGCCGGGAGCCGAGGAGAGCCCCGCCCCGGAGCCGCAGCTGGGCGGGGCCTCAGTAGGCTGGAGACAGGCCCGGATAAAAAAGTTCGAGAGCGCAGGCGGTTGTGTATCTACTCCTTACAAGAGCCATACTCCTAGAGAAAGGTCTGGGCTTCGAGGAAAAACAGTGTCTGTTTAGCCCATTTCTTACTTATAGATTGAAGGGCTGCTGGGTTTGGAATTGCTAAAGAGAAAACCTGGTGTGTTTTCCTGGGGCGGTGCTTCCAACCTGTCCCCACCCCTGATTCAGGGGGACGCCAGGCCCTATCACACACACATGTGGCCCCTTTCGGTTCCTGGAGGCTCAGTCCAAGCCTTTTCGCTTCCCGTACAGATCCTCATTCTGGCTTTCTGGCAGCGCTGTCTCTTAGCTAATGGATCGCTCATCCACACAGATCATCTTGTTCTGGTCTTGGAAATCTCCTGGAAGGTTTTCACATGCAGTCTTTTCTACCGAATAACCCTTGCAGGACCATGGCGTAGTGTCTTGCAGAGGAATCCTTAGCTGAGCTGCAGACGCTAAACACTGGCTTTCTCTGTCAGATTTACCCTGCCGGGTGGCACAATAAACCAGACAGATAGCATCCTTGGTCTGCACAGACTGCCTGCCGAGTAACCGGAATTTCTTTTGAATACTAAAATTTCCCCACTAGCTGAAGTCAGTATGATTCTGTCCTGCTGAGCAGATGGTGAAGCTGAGGCCCAGAGGGGCAAGGCCCAGCAGCAGTAATTCCTAAAGCCATTCCTGTAATTCCCCAAATTCTAGAGCCCTCCTTTCCTGACATTTTCCCCTCCTTCCCAGCATCCTAGGGGCTGCTGATCTATTGCACCTGGCACCATTGCTGGGGGAGCCCCTGGAAATCAGCCACAGCTCTTGGCATCTACAAACATGTTTTATTACTATTCCTCCAGCTCTTTCATAATGAAATTTAAAAAAATAAAAGTGCTTCCTGTGACCCTAACCCTCCTTAGAAAGCCTAGAGCTCTAAATGGATTCCAGCAAGAGATCTTAAGCTCTGGGGCCACGGAACCACTGGAAAAGTAACAAGCATAAAAAATTTTTTAAATATTCCCCAGTTTTGATAGAGTTGGACACAGGCTCTAGTTAGAAAAAGACTTACATAAATACACTAATTTAAAAAGTCATATGATCAGTGCTGGGCTGGTAGTCAGGAGCTCAGCTTTGCAGTTAAATATGAACGTGGCTGAGGACTGCTGCCATAATCAATGCCTGCATCCGGCTGTCACAGTATGTTTATAAAGGAGGATTATGAGAGCTATAAAACTGGGCAGATTGGGTGGGTAATTGTCCTGCAGAGTTCTGCTACAGGAAAAATTGCATTGGCATTTCATATATTTTGCTTGCTTTCCTTACAAACTTACAGAGTGAAGAAGGCAGAGCTGCCCTAAGGATTCAAAAGAAAAGATGAGGTGTGTGTTGACATGTGCATGTGTGCTTTCAGCCAAGAGAAAGAAAATAATTAAAGATACTAGGGCCTTTGGGGAGAGAGGGACCAATAGTCTGGTGACAGTTGGGTTCACAGATTAGGAAGGATTTGTGTGGAGGGAAGGTCATTATAAGTAAAGCTGTGCAGTGGGTCATGTGCTTATGTCATACTGAAAATCAGCCATCTTTTTTAGACATATGCCATTCAGTGTCCTTTGGAGAAACCCTAGATTATGTTTTTTTTTTTTTTTTTCCTAATTAAAAAAAAATGCTATGCATGGAAACAATTAGTCCAAGGGACTAGTAGACAATGCGATCCTCAGCCTATATGACCATGAAACCAGAAGAATTAGATGGTGCCCAGCTACCACTGTCAACCTCTCAGAGGGAGATCTATGTAGGAGATCCTGGATAGAGTAGGAGAACAATGTGGAACAAAACTCAAAATCATTTAAATAAATAAATAAATACTAGGTTTGCTGGTCTGATAGAGCCTGGTGGGACCCCCGAAACAATGTCCCCTAGTTACTATTCAGGTCTGGAACTGAACTCACTCTTGTGGCTCCCAGCCAAACAATAGACAGTCATATAGGGTGAACATTTACATCAGGTAGATACACTCCTTGGAGCAAGGGCGAACAGAAGGGCAGTGTCTGCCCAGGAAGATAGCTGGGGGTGTGGGGGTGGCTGGAGTGCATGGGAGGGAAGGACACAGGGAAGAGGTAACTCTGGGGAGGAAGTGAGAAGAGAGCTGTTACATTGTGGGGAATTGCAGTCAATGTCATGAAACAAAATGTATATGAACTGCTATATGGAAAATAAATTTGTTCTGTAAACTTTCACCTAAATTATAATGAAAATAAAAATAAAAAAATTAATTGTAATCAACTTTCTTTAACCTCTGTCCTTTTAAATTCTGAATTCATTTTGATTAATTAATTCAGGTAGTCTTCTTCCTCTACTATCAATTACTTTTCTACCTTTTTGTTTGTTTCATATCCTAGCAAAGATGAAATTGTGAGGAATAATAATGAAAAAGAAAAGGAAACCCATCTAGAAAAAAGGCAGCCAGAAGAAAAGGGCAAAGAATTAGAGCAAGTCCATTAGCTCTAAGTTTGACCTCATAACTTAAGTCTGGCCCCCAGTGACACCAGGTCCCCAAGCTTCTTGCTTGCCTTTCCCTGTCTCTTCCACCTGTCCTCCCCTTCTTGCCTCTCTCCTTGCCTTTTGCCCCGAATCTGCTAGTCTACTCTTTTCCTCTTCTCCTGGGAACCGCTAATAAAAAAGTATTTAGTAATTTTCACAGTCAATTAATCAGTCAGTCAAAAACATTTGTTGATCATTTACCATGTGCTAGACCCTGTTCAGGTGCTGCAGATAAAATAGGAGCAAGAGATTCCTGACTCCTTGAAACTTACAGTCTAATGGGAGAAGAAAGTTAAGTATTATAGGCATCCATGGGCACATGTAAGATGACAGCTGACCTAACCTGGAGGGTTAGGGAGATTACTAGAGATGGCTGTAATCTCTCTAGCAGATCCTTAGAGCTTAGAAAAAAAGGACATCTACTCAATCCTAATACTCCATTGTTGTTGTTATGTAACAGCTACTCAGGTTAGAAGGGAACTCTGTAGTTGTCCTTGTTACTTAAGTCTCAAAAGCATAGTTAGGGGCCTGAAAGATCTGCAGTTCTTATTATTGTGGGCTGCATGTTGTTGTTGTTGTCACGTGCCGTTGAGTCGGACCTGACTCATAGCGACCCCTCCTTGGGTTTCCGAGGCAGTATCACTACAGAAGTAGATTGCCCCATCTTCCTTCCGAGGAGTGGCTGGTAGGTTTGAACCGCCAACCTTCTGGTTAGCAGTCAAGTGCCTTAGGCACTATGCTACCAGAGCTCCTTGTGGTCTGCATAGTCACTGCCAATTATAACAGTTAGTAAGGACAAATAATTTTTTTTTTTGTTGTTGTTCCATGAGCTCTCAGAGATCCTTCCTCAGTCTACAAATTTAAAGCATTTGAATGGGCAGAATAGACAGATGCAAAAAGATGGACTGTGTACTCCATGCTTTCTTTCCGTAATTCAATATTTATGGTGTACCTATTATGTAGAAAGGAGATCTGATGGTGTAGTGCCTAAGGCATTTGACTGCTAACCATAAGGCTGGCAGTTCAAATCCACCAGCTGCTCCTGGGAAGGAAGATTGGGCAATACACTTCCATAATGATACTGCCTTGGAAACCCAAGGAGGGGTCACTATGAGTCGGACCCGACTTGACGGCAGTGAGTTTGGTTTTTTTGGTATAATGTAGAAGGCATATGGGACCTGAAAAAGCCAGAAATTTCTTCATCCCTTCCAATTAAATTATTAATATAATGTCCTCCATGTAAACAAATAAAGCTCTTCAAACAAAAGGGAAAAACCAAAAACCCACTGCTAGGGAGTTGATTCTGACTCATAGTGACCTTACAGGACAGAGTAGAACTGCTCCATAGGGTTTCCATAGGCAATGTGGTATAAAGAATAGTTGCAAGGCACCCTGGGACGCTGGACTCTCTCTATAGCATGTAGGAATATATCCTGGTGACATCACCCTGAGCAAGACTAACTTCTTGGAGTTGTGCAAATTCCAGGACTTGGTTCCCTCCTCACATGCCTCCAAACCCAAATCCATCCTCATTGAATCAATTCTGACTCATAGCAACCCTATAAGACAAAGTAGAACCACCCCATAGTCTTTTCAAGGTAAATCTTTACAGAAGCACCCTGCATCATTTTTTTTTCCCGGTGGAGCACTTAGTGTGTTCCAACCCTGACCTTTGGTTAGAAGCCAAATGCTTTAACTACTGTACTAACAGAGCTCCTTCACATGGCTCCAGTCCCCCCTTATTTGGTTCCTGAACTTAATTTGTTAGTCTGTTTCTATACCCTTCATTTTCTCACCAACCCCAACCCCCACAATGTCCAAATTGGCCCTCCAATACTGAAACCATTTGCCGGAATTTCATTAAGTTGAACACATGGGAAATTACAGAGGAGATTTCACTTGTCACTTAGGCTCAAATATAGAAAGTAATTTTAAAAGGACAGTGGCGAGAGGCTATTTTTATCTTGCTTGTTTGTGCTGAGTTTTCTTCTCTTCCTGTCTCTCATTCTCTTCATGGCTACCTCTCTCCTTCCTTGCTTCTTTTAATGAAATGTTGGTCTTTTTAATCTTTGTCTCAGTTTCTCCTATCTTGCTTTTTAGAGGTTCTCTTTCTGTTTTTGTCATTCATTCTTTCATTCATCCATTCAATAAATATTCAGTATCTACTATGCTAGGCACTAAGGGGGATATGGTGATAAATAAGACAGTACACATAAGTATTACATTGACAGGGAGCTGCCAGAAAGTCAAGCCAGATTCAGAAGAGGACATGGAGTGAGGGAGATCATTGCTGATGTCAGATGGATCTTGGCTGGAAGCAAAGAATACCAGAAAGATAATTACCTGTGTTCTATTGACTATGCAAAGGCATTTGACTGTGTGGATCATAACAAATTATGGATAACATTGCAAAGAATGGGAATTCAAGAACACTTAATTGTTCTCATGAGGAACCCATGCATAGACCAAGAAGCAGTCATTCAAACAGAACAAGAGGATACTGAAAGATATAAAATCAGGAATAGTGTACGTCTGGGTTGTATCCTTTCACCATGCTTATCCAATCTGAATGTTGAGCAAATAATCTGAGAGGCTGAACTATGTGAAGAAGAATCCAACATCAGGATTAGAGGATGATGCAGTAATAATCTGCAATATGCAGATGGCACAACCTTGATTGCTGAAAATGAAGATGACTTGAAGCACTGACTAGTGAAGATCAAAGACTACAGTCTTCAGTATGGATTACACCTGAACATAATGAAAACATCCTCGCAACTGGACCAATAAACAACGTAACGATAAAAGGAAAAAAGATTGAAGTTGTCAGGGATTTAAGTTTTAATGGATCCATAATTAATGCTGATGGAAGCAGCAATCAAGAAATCAAATGATGTATTGGAAAACTCAAAATCATTTGGGGAAAAAAAGGCACCAGGTTTGGTGGTTTGATAGAGTCTGGCAGAACCCCTGAAACTATGGCCCCTAGCTACCCTTCAGGTCTGGAATTGAACTCAACGGCACATAACAACAACAACAACAACAACCTGTGGCTTCCAGCCAAATAAAAGACAGACATATAGTGGAACATTTACGTGAGGTAGATACACTCTTTGGAGAGAACAATCATGGGTGAAAGAAGGGCTGCTTATGCACAGGGAGACAGCTAAGGGGGCAGGAATGGGTGGAGGGATGGACACGGGGAAGAGGTAACTATGGGGAGGAAGTGGGAGGGAAGCTGTTGCGTTATGGTAAATTGTGGTCAATGTCATGAGACAAAGTGTATGTGAACTGCTGTATGGAAAGTGAATTTGCTCTGTAAACTTTCATGCAAATCACTATTGAAAAAAAATCAAATGGTGTGCATTGGACTGGGCAAATCTGCTGCCAGAGACCTCTTTAAAGTCTTTTAGGGCAAAAATGTCACTTTGAAGACTAAGGCACTCTTGCCCCAAGCCATGTTATTTTCAATAGTCTCATATGCATGTGAGAGCAGGACAAGGAATAAGGAAGACCACAGGAGAATCTGTGCATTTGAACTGTGGTGTGGGTGAAGAATGTTGAATACACCATGGACTGTTAGAAGAACAAACAAATCTGTGTTAGAGGAAGTCCATCTGGAAAGCTCCTTAGAAGCAAGAATGGCCAGACTTTGTCTTTTATACTTTGGTCATTGTTTTGGTTACTGTTCTGGTTATTTAGTGCCACTCTGACCAAGAATATACCACAAATGGGATGGCTTGAACAAACAGGAATTTATTCTCTTATAGTTTGGAGGCTTTAAGTCCAAGTTCAAAGTACCAGGCTCTACGGGCTGGGTGATAGCCCCTCAACCTTGGGGTTCAGCTCTGCCTCCTGCTCCCAGCCCACTGGAGCTAGAGGCTTTTCTTCACTCAGACAACTGCTGGCTGCTGAGACTGACAAGCCCAAGGTTGACAAGTAAAAAGGCACAGTTCCAATGTTACCAAACCACATGGAAGGCCATTCATTCAAGTCCATTGAAAGTCCCAAAGTTGGCAAAGCATGGCAGGCTGCTAAACAATGACTTGTCTACATGCAGGGTTCAAGCATGCCATCTGCTGGAGATCTTCCTCAAAGTTGCTTCTAATAAACTGGAAGCAGACCACATCCCTAAAGCATCTACTCAACTGCTCCAATAGATTCCACCATGCAGTTAATTACCAATCTCATCATGAGGAGCAATTACATTCAGCTGCCCAGCTGCTCAACCAGGGGCAGCCAAATTGACACACAAACTTAACTACCATAGTCATGTTGTCAGAGGGACCAGTCCCTGGAGAAGGATATCATGCTTGGTAAAGTAAGAGTGTCAGTGGAAAAGGAGAAGACCCTAAAAGAGATGGATTGGCACAGTGGCTATAATGATGGGCTCAAGCATAGTGAGGATTTTGAGGATGACTAAAGAGCGTTGTTTCATTTGTTGTACAAAAAGCTATGAATTGAAATTGACTTGATGGCACCTAACAACTAAGGACAAGACAGATAATATTCCTCATTATTATGGTGTTTACAATCTAATAAGGGAAGCAGGCATTAGAGTGAGTCCAGATTTGGTCACAGGAAAGCCTTGAAAGAGTAATTTGCATCTTTTTTTTTTTTTTTTTTTTAAAATTTGGGTGCAAGTTTACAGAGCAAATTCATTTTCTGTACAGCAGTTCATACACATTTTGTTTCATGACATTTACTGAAATTCCCCACAATGTAACAGCTCTCTTCCCACTTTCTCCCCTTCTTTCCTGCATTCCCGCCCCTTGAGCTATTTCCCATGTAAATATTGCCCTTCTGTACCCCCATGATTGATTGTTCTAAGGTCTGTCTATCTGACGTAAATGTTCACCCTATATGCCTGTCTATTGTTTGGCTGGAAGCCATGGGAGTGAGTTTACTTCCAGACCTGAATGGTAACTGGGGCCATTGTCTCGGGGGTCTCACCAGGCTCTATCAGACCAGCAAACTTGGTCCTTTTTTTTTTTTTTTTAAATGATTTTGAGTTTTGTTACACATTTTTCTCCCACTCTATCTAGGATCTCCTGCACTGATCCTCCCTGAGTGGTTGACAGTGGTGGTAGCCAGGCATCATCTAGTTCTTCTGGCCTATGGTCATATAGGCTGAGATTCACATGGTCCGGTAGGTCCTTGGACTAATTGTTTCCATGCATCTTTGGTTTTATTCATTTTTTGTTGCTCTGGATGAGGAGAGACCCATCACTGCATCTAGATGCCCGCTTGCAAGCTTTTAAGACCCAAGTTGCTACTCACCAGAGTATGTTGTTGTTGTTGTTATGTGCCATCGAGTCGGCCCCGACTCATAGCGACCCCTCCTTGGGTTTCCGAGGCAGTATCACTACGGAAGTAGAATTGCCCAACCTTCCTTCCGAGGAGTGGCTGGTGGGTTTGAACCACCAGCCTTCTGGTTAGCAGTCAAGTGCTTTAGCCACTATGCTACCAGAGCTCCTCACCAGAGTATGTAGAACAATGTTTTTGTGTAGTATGTTATGCCAATTGAGCTTGATGTCCCCTGTGACCATGGTCCTGAGCCCACAGGTCCAACAACTCGCTCCATTGGGGTAGTTAACTGTGCCTAAGAAGCTATTGTGGGAGCTCTGGTAGCATAGTGGCTAAGACACTTGTCTGCTAACCAGATGGCTGGCGGTTCAAACCCACCAGCCACTCCTCGGAAGGAAGGTTGGGCAATCCTACTTCCGTAGTGATACTGCCTCGGGAACCCAAGGAGGGGTCGCTATGAGTCGGGGCCGACTCGACGGCACATAACAACAACAACAAGCTATTGTAACTTTACCCCCTGTTCCATTTATGTGGACATTCTTAAAGCACATATAAATATGTATGTAGAAATATCTGCCAACTTTATATGGTGATCGGTATATTCCTTTTTGTATATTCCCTGTCTGTTGTTGTTATGTGCCGTTGAGTCAACCCTGACTCATAGCGACCCCTCCTTGGGTTTCTGAGGCAATATCACTACGGAAGGGAAGTAGATTGCCCAACCTTCCTTCCTAGGAGTGGCTGGTGGGTTTGAACCGCCAGCCTTCTGGTTAGCAGTCAAGTACCTTAGGCACTATGCTACCAGAGCTCCTATATATTCCCTGTCTACCCGTCTATTTATCCATAGATTAATGTTTGTTATCACTGATAATTAATTTGCACCTTTTTGATGCTAAGTCTAAGCTTCCAATAAATGTGTATGTGAAAATAGCTGGAATTCCAGTATGTTTGGGGGATTGGGGAATAAACCAAATATCTCACAAGAAATGCAAGGAAGCCAAAGATCTAGGTTTCTATAATATATGTAAGCCCCCTGGATAGAGAGAACATAGATTTGGTAGTCAACTGTGCATCTGATTCTGACTCCACCACTTATATATTAGCTATGTCACTTTAGGTGACTTCCCTATAAAATGGGAATAGTAATCTCTGTACTTTATGGTTGTTGTGAGGATTGAATGAGATATCATATGTAAAGGACCAGGCAGCTAAGTGCTCAATGTATATAATTTCCTTTCCTTTACCTCCCTATCCCACTCTGGAAACCTACAATTTAAGAAAAAAAAGGAAAAAACCCCAACTAATCTCCCAATTAACTGGAATTGATGATCCTCAAATGGTACATCCAGCAAGATGGTGTGTTACTATATTGATTGTTATAAGTTGCAATATACATGCATGCAAAATACATGCAAATTATGGGAGCTCTGGTGGCGTAGTGCCTAAAGCATTTGACTGCTAACCAGAAGGTTGGCAGTTCAAACTCACCAGCCACTTCTCCGAAGGAAGACTGAGCAATCTACTTCTGTATTGATACTGTCTCAGAAACCGAAGGAGGGGTCCCTATGAGTCAGGTTTGACTCGACAGCAGTGAGTTTATGGCGGTCAGATCACTCCCTTCTGGGATAAGACCGAAAAAACAAACTCACTGACATGGAGTCAATTATTACTCATGGTGACCCCATGTGTTACACAGTAGAACAGCACCATAGGGTTTTGTTGACTGTAATCTTTACAGAAGCAGATCGCCAAACTTTTCTTCTGGCCTCTGGGTGAGTTTGAACTACCAACCTTAGGTTAGTAGTCAAGCACAAACCACTTGGCCGTCCAGGAACCTTTGGGGTAAGGGCAAGTCAGTGAAAAAATGAAATTATAGGAAAAAGACTGAATTGAGCTGAAGTAAGATTTAACTAAGGATTTCCTTATTGGAAATGTGAGTAGACGCCTGAGAGAGGGTGCAGAATCTCCTTTTCTCAGAATATTTGTTTGGACTGGGTCAGAGCAGGCTTATCTGGAGGTGGAGAATGAGCCTGAAGGCCTTTTCATGTCCTGTCTAACCTAAGGAATACTTGGCGGGAGTTGCTGTTCCTCTCCCTTTTCCTTGTGCTCTGAGAAAATGAGTGCTGCTAAGGGAGGCTTATTGCTCACAAGCAAAGAGCAAAAAGGGCAGCTGCTATTTCAGGCACTTAATAAATACACTAAATTAAAAAGTTACTGATTTGGTTTACCTTCCTGCTCCCTAAAAAGAAGAAATCTCTTCAGTTAGTGATTCCTTAAAGCTGCTGCTTCTGAGAAAGAAGCCTGGGCTGCAACTGCGGAAACTGGCAGAGCCAACCTCAAAGGCTCAGTGGGCAGCACTAGCATTCCTAGTGTCCCCTCCTCCACCCTATCCATGTGAAATTCCAGTTGCCTTTGTCATGTATAGTCCTTGTCAGAGGGGATTGATTTAGTTGTCCTTTTCTTCCTTCACCACCGCTTTTCTCTCTTCCTCCTTCTCCTTTCATTTGCCCTCCTGTTCGTTCTCTCCTCTCCCTTCTTTCTTGCCCAACCTTTTTTCTCTCTCCTCCCAATCCCCATTTCAGCTGTTGGATCTCTTTACCCACCCTGTTGCAGGCCGAGTTCTGAAGTAATGACTAGAAAGTCAGCTGTAGCTCAGAGAGAAATTTAATAAGAGTAAAGGTGGAGACACACAACACCAGAGGCAACACCATGCATCTCTCAGGGCCTTACAGGGTAGGGGTTTTTATAATAGTTGTAAGACTGTGGAGTATGTGATTTCAAAAGACCTTATGCAGGCAGGATACTCATAAAATCCTGACCCTTTTGCTAAAGTCAGGAAGTGGAACAAGGTTGTGACGAATTCCTGACGATAAGCCTCAACTTCCTTCAGGATAGGTGCATGTACAAGCTCTTCCTAAGATGCAGTCTGTGTGTTTCAACATGGATGCCATGATTTCTTCTGCACAGGCATATTCTGCTGTTTGCTCTTGATTAGAGTCTTGGTCTGGTCTTTGAATGGCCCTCTTAGTTTATCAGGTGGTAAAGGGGAGCAGGGGTTGGCAGGCTTCAAAACTGGTTAATGCTGACCACAGGTAGTGGGCTAGAAAATAGTTCAAGAAAGGCCTGTTATCAAGACATATCATCTAAGCAGTAGATCTACATTTGCATTGTTTCTTTTGCAGGGTCACCTTGGTCTGGGATCTTAGGAATGTGGTTGCAGGGGCAAGATTCTTATGTGATTATGGCTACAAGTAGTAGAATAAGGCAATGTTTAAATTGAATAAGATTAATATGGAGCTTTAAGTTATGAAGTTAGAATACATATTTATCTCCCAGAAATTCTAATCTGTCTATACTATTACAACCCCATTAGGACTTCAGAACTCCTATTCGTCTGAAGCAATAACAAAGTGAAACTTGTGAGCACTGGAACTTGATGAGACTGCTTCATTTTTCCAGGTCATGCAAGTTTCCCACCATTGATGGTATAGTCTTACTACTTTTCTATCACTAGTTTTGTTACCAGGGGTCCTGGGACCCTGAGCAGAGCCAACCTCAAAGCAATATTCAGGCTCAGTGAATTAAACTTGCCTTCTACTGACAAAAAAATGAAAAGGAGAGGCAAAGTGTCCACACAAACCAATGTTTATTAAAGAAAAAGAGAAGAGCTCATGAGAGACAGACTGAGAGGGGGTTTCCCTATGCTAGCCTCCATCTCTCACACAACAAAGGATTTCCTAGGGTTTATAAAGGGTTTTAGGTGTGTGTGTCAGGGGGAAGGCATCATCTTTATTCATAAAATGGGTGAGGAATTCCGAGAAAAAGGTCGAGTTATGAAAATCTGGTGTGCCCGTAGGAAGTAGCCAAGATAGATTCCACAAGGCTGTTGGAACAAAGATGGAACCCATTGCAAAAGCTGCTAGGATGCTTGACATGACTTACTCTGGAATGTTGCACATGTGTGATGTCTCTGGACCCTGGTTTGAGTACCAGTGAGGAACTTCTTTCCCTGATAGCCTTTAGTAGAATGACACTTTGTTAGTCATGTTGAATTTTACTACGTATGCTCTGTACTGGTAGCACACTGCCTAAGGCACTTGACTGCTAACCACAAGGCTGGAGGTTCAAACCCACCAGCCACTCCTTGGAAGGAAGATTGAGCCGTCTACTTCAGAAGTGACACTGCCTCAGAAACCCAAGGAGAGGTCGCTTTGAGTCGGGGCAGACTCCATGGCACATAACAACAATAACAACAACATGCTCTGCACCTGGTGAGGTACTTGAAGGACAACTCAGGAGGTTTACCAGCTTGTTCCAACTGGTCAAGCTTGTGGGGCTTTTGAAATGTAACTTACTCTTGCCTAAGGACCTGGTTTGTTAATACTGTCAGAAGCTGCTTGACTCAGCCAGCCTAATTCTCTACCTGTCTTGGTTTTACTGGAAAATGAGTTTTCCTTCTCTGACAGGTTTCTGTCTTACACAGATTCCAACTTTCACAGGTTTTACTTACCCAAATAACAAAGGTAAGTGTACAGAACACATTTTCTCAAGGTATAGTCTGGTGCACTAGACAAGACATTTCAGTGCAGGACTTTCAGGGCCTTTCATGTGCTAATCTTAATTGTGAACTGTGAATCTCCTGGAGGAGAATGTTGCTGTTGTTGTTATTAGGTGCCAGGGGACTCCAACTCATAGTGACCCTATGCACAGCGGAATGAAACACTGCCCAGTCCTGCACCATCCTCACAATCCTTGCTATACTTGAGCCCATCATTGCAGCCTCTGTGTTAATCCACCTCATTGAGGGTCTTCCCCTTTTTCTCTGACCCTCTAATTTACCAAGCATGATATCCTTCTCCAGGGAATAGTGTCTTCTGACTACATGACCAAAGTAAAAAAAAAAAAAAAAAAAGAAGTAGGTGAGGTAAAGTCTGGCCATTCTTGCTTCCAAGAACTATTCCAGCTGCACTTCTTCCAGGACGGACTTGTTCATTCTTCTGGCAGTCCATGGTATTTTCAGTATTCTTTGCCAACACTACAATCAAAGGCATCAACTCTTCTTCCCTATTCATTGTCCAGCTTTCACATGCATATGAAGTGATTGAAAATACCTCATTGCCTGGGTTAGAAGTAAAGTGACATCTTTACTTCTTAACACTTTAAAGAGGTCTTTTGCAGCATATTTGCCTACTGTAATAAGGCATATGAGTTCTTGACTGCTGCTTCCACGGGTGTTGATTATGGATCCAAGTAAAATGAAATCCTTGACAACTTCAATCTTTTCTCCATTTATCATGATGCTGCTTGTTGGTCCATTTGTGAGGATTTTTGTTTTCTTTATATTGATGTGTAATCCATACTGAAGACTGCAGTCTTTGATCTTCATCTGTAACTGCTTCAAATCATGTTCACTTTAAGCAAGCAAGGTTGTATCATATAGATATCATAGGTTGTTAATGAGTCTTCCTCCAATCTTGATGCAACATTCTTCTTGATACAGTCCACTTCTCAGATTATTTACTCAGAATACAGATTGAATAATATGGTGAAAGTATACAACCTCGACACACAACTTTCCTAATTTTAAACCATGCAGCATCCCTTTGTTCTGTTTGAACCACAGCCTCTTGGTCTATGTCTAGGTTTATCATGAACACAATTATGTGTTCTGGAATTCCTATTCTTTGCAATGTTATCCATAATTTGTTATGATCCATGAGTCAAATGCTTTTGCACAGTCAATAAAACTCAGGTAAACATCTTTCTGGTATTTTTGCTTTCAATCAAGATTGCTGACGTCAGCAATGATATACCTCATTCCACGTCCTCTTCTGAATCCAGCTTGAACCTACATTCCCCAAATCTCTTTGACCAAAACAGCTCCCCACCGCAACCTATCCTGGGACAAGTTTATGGAACATATTTCAGAAACACTATATAATGTATTGGATTTTTTTAAAATGCTGAAACATTCATTACCTTATTTGATTCCTACTGTGCTAGAGGAAAAGACCCAAGATTCAAAAATGTTCTATAGAGACCCTTTTATAAAATTTTAAACAGGACGAGGACAAAACAGTGACAATCATCTGGATGAGGAAGACCATCAGCATGTACCCATTACAGAAGCCAATGGAATCCACTGAATCACAGTCATAGTATTCATTATATATGATAGAAAACAAAGGAAATCAACAGAAGATCATGACTGGTGGCAGATCAATTCATCATTGTTGCAGGTGGAACTACAGAAGTGGGGAAAGGACCATGATTGGAATATGTAAATAACTGCAGGTTAAAAAGGAGCTCTGGTCACATAGTGCCTAAGGCACTTGACTGCTAACTAGAGGGCTGGCAGTTCAAACCCACCAGCCACTCCTCTGAAGGAAGATGGGGTAATCTACTTCCATAGTGATACTGCCTCAGAAAGTAGTGATACTGCCTCAGAAACCCAGGGTGGAGTTGCTATGAGTTGGGTCTGACTCGATGGCACATAACAACAACAAAAGCAAGTTAAAAATGGTTACAGGTTTGGTTCTGGGGTTTTGATTACCCAGCTATATGATGGTTGGGGTATAATTCATGACCATGCAGCTCTCAGTCCTGGTACCAGGATCCCAGCCTTTAACTTAAATTAAATAACATGTGGCTGATTGGTAATTGTAAATGCCCAGGCAAATTCCCTGGTTCTTTGTGTGAGCAACTTTCTGCATACTAGTTAATCTACTTTCAACCATACTCTTTCTAAGGACAAACAGCCCCTCCTTAGCCTTGCCCCAGCATAGCCACATTGTTGAACTGAAATGGTCAGCAAGCATTGGAGAAGTAACAACTCAAATGGCATCTGAATTTATGTCAAGACTCCAAATGGAATTAGGTCTTCTGCTATAGATCACAGCCTTCCACAAACCAAGTGCTTTAGAAATTATAAATCCTCCTGATCATGGATTTTATTTAAAATCCTTTGATCACACTTAGGCTGGTGTGCTTTCTCCTGCACTGACTGGTCAATGGCTCCTTTAGATGACTGTTTATTTTAGGACAAGCTTTTAAGGCACCAAACACTATCATTTTTGATAACTGGGTACCATCTAATTTATTCACCATGCTTTAGTATAGCACCCAGTCTTCAGTGATTGTCTTATGAGGGTAATTATGTGGCAAGGCCAAATTAGAAGAACTACTTGGCCTGTGATTAATCTACAAACCATAAAGTGGGAGTTCATGTCCATCCGTAGAATATATCTTGTCTATACATATGATTTGCTTTATGGCACTTTGTTAGTTTCTGAGAAATTACATTAGAACAGTTCACACATTTGATAATTCTAATAACAATTACAATGAGTATCATTAATCTAGTCAATAGTATAGATTAAAATACTAATGAGAAAAATATAAATGAAAGTTTTTCAGTTAAAATTCATGGAAAAGTTTACCTATACAGATTTATTTTATTGATTAATAAATGTAAGTGATGGTACAAAACTACTTCAAAAGCAATGAAGACTCAAAGCAATAATTTCAATGAAATTATTGAATAAAACTCAATAAATTCAATAAAATTCATTCACTGAGGGAAAGCAATTAGTCTACAGACTACAGGCATGTAAGACAAAAACAATGAGTGGAAAATTCTTGCCAGTCATTAAACCCAAGTTGCCAATGTAAAGCAACCTCAAAAGCAATAAATATTTAAACAAAGTCCAATGACCCCAGGAGCTTGCATTTGACAATGTGGGTGAGAGGCCTTGTTTTGTGACTTTGGGAAGGTTGTCATTTCCTTCTTCCCACTAGGGCATTTCAGCTTCAATTTTAGGTTTCCAGAAATTTGGCGAGTTCCAAGGAATGCTTTAGTTCCTTTAAGCTGTGACCTAAGGTTTAACAACTGCATACAGATTGGTGAGGAGGGCAAGGTTCAGTCTATCCCAGTGGGGCTCTAATGAGCCCTTTAACTGATGTCTCCGTCAATATATGTCATATTTTTGGGTGAAATCGGGCAGGCCTGGAGTCTAGTTTATCAAAGGCCTCTCTCACCTGTGAAAAATATTATTAAGACCCAACAGTGCTTATTGGTTGACATTTTTGCAATGCAATCTAAAAGTCCAAGTGTCCTAAGCATGAAACCACCTGAATGACCAAAAGCAGAAGTAAATATTCAGTCAAGTGGTGTTAAAGATACATAAGTAGCAAGATAATAAAGGACGGACCCCTCCTGTTGGGGTCTTTAGTTAATCTATTTAAAATATCTGAAGTGAAGGACTTCTGCTAAAGATGGCAGAATAGGCAGACAAGCTACACAGACCATCTTCAACAAAGAAAAGAGAAACCAATTGACAGAGATACAGAATATAATCCTGGAGCCCTGAGCTTTGAAAGGAAGGATACAGAGGTGGATTAAATACCAACTCATAGAAGAATCTGAATGAAAACAGGGAATAAAGAGACAAATGGAGCTACAGATTGTCAGCTATCCTGACGGCCTGGACAGTTTGAATATTTCCAAGTAGTGTTGAGACCTGAGAATTAACCTAAAAATTGGCCCTGCTCACCAAGGGCTACATGGATGACTGCACCCACGGCTGATGATTAAAAAGGGAAACAGCAAAGAAGGAGACAAACTGAGCTGTGGACATTTGGCTGTCCAGAAAGTGCAGCCATTTTGAATGTTCACAAGTGGAGGCCATTTTGGATATTTAAAGCGACAACATTCTCGTTCAGATTCCAGGAACCTAAGAATAGACTCTGCTGGCTGAGGACAGCACAGACATACTGGAGGCTAATGACTGGAAAGATTCTAGTTCTGGGCTTTTTTTCTCTTTCCTTTTCCTGGCTCCTATTTCTTTCTTTCTTGTAGTTCTTGCTATCCCTTGTTTTTCTTTTTGCATTTTCCCCTTTTTTTCCCTCCTTGTTCTCTTACTCTAGCTCTTTTCTCTTACTCCCCAGACCACAGATATTGTGTGTTGTTTATTTAATTTCTCTCTTTTCTATTTATATTTCTTTTGTCTTTTTAACATATTTCTTTAAATATTTCATCTCATTTATTGCCTGTCCTCCCCCCCCCCCTTTCTGGTGATTGTTCCTATGTGTTGATGCAGTATGTGTTTTTTGTCTTCATTTTTACTTTTTTGGTGGTATCTTTGATTGTTGTTTTTTCCTAACTGAATAGGAGACAGTAACTGTGCCCATATGACCCAACCATACTCATACCTCCTGCAGGCCCACCTACTGAGTAAATGCCACTACTTGCTTCTGGACCAGCTGGCCAATGATACACAACAGCCAATACGAGCCTGACTCACCTTAAGCTGCTCTTCACAAACAGCTAGCAGAGATCTGTGCAATCACTCTCAATCTCTATCACACCCACCAGGAGACAGGTGATGAATGCATAAGTGCTGCCAACTAGCAAATAGAGGAGCAGAGTACAGTGCTCACTCAGATATATATATTAAAAAAAAAAAAAAAAAAGAAAGTCTGGTGTGAATCACTCCAACATACAATCACCAATTAAATATAAATACAACAATGTCACAGAAGAATAAAATAGAAAAAATGCAAAAAGAAAAATAAGGAATGAGGTTAACCAAGAGAAAGGGGGAAAAAAAAAAAAAGCAACAAGGAACAGGGAAACGAAAAAAAGCTGAAAACTAAAACCTTGGAGGGGAAGAATAAGGCATAATAGTAAAAAGGACAAAAGTAATAATAGTAATAATAGTTTTAAAACAGACAAAAAGAAACAAACAGAAAAAAGAAAAGAAAAATCGGGGCAGGGTGGGGCAGGGCACCCAGGTTCTGTCTGAGCACACAGACTGGGATGGAATTCCTGCTAGCCCAGAAAGTGGGTGGGAGTGAGTGATGGCCACACCTCCATTCACCAAGAGGGTGTGGGGTATAAGAGTAACAAGGGGAATGTCACACCTTTCCAGTCGTCTGGGTCTGGACTGTCCATCTTGGGGTTCCTGGCAAGTGTATCCTCTTCTTGAGTCCCTGGAATCTGAGAGAATGCTGTTGCTTTAAATATCCAAAATGGTCAAGCCACTTGTAAACATTCAAAATGGCTGCACCCTCTGGACAGAGAAAAGTTCACAATTCAGCCTGCCTTCCTTTTCGCTGCTTCCTCTTTTATTCCCCAGCCACAAGAGCTGTGCTCTGTGCAGTCCCTGTCTAGCAGAGCCAATTTTTAGGTTAATTCTTAGTCCTACCATCACTCAGCAATATCTAAGCTGTCTGTGGCATCAGGATCACTGCCAGGCTGCAGCTCCATATGTCTTATTTTTTGCTGTTTTCATGCAAATTCTTTTGTTAGTTGGAGTTTAGCCACTTCTATATCCTTCCCTTCAAGGATCAGGGGTCCAGAATTATCTTCTGTATCTGTGTTAACTGGTTCCCTTTTTCTTTGTTGAAGAGGGTCTGTGCAGTCTTTCTGCCTATTCCACCATCTTACTGGAACTCCCCTAGAAGTTGGCTTTTTGAAAAGATTAATAAAATTGACAAATAACTGGCAACTTTAACAAAGGAAAACAGGGAGAGAATATAAATAACACAAATAAGAAACAAAATGAGTTATGTCACAACAGAACCAACAGAAATTCAAAAGATAATATTAGGATATTATGAAGAACTATACTCTAACAGATTTGAAAACCTAGAAGAAATGGACAGATTTCTAGAAACATACTACTTACCTAAACTAACGCAGACTGAGGCGGAAAATTTGAACAGACCTATAACAAAAGAAGGAGCTCTGGTAGCATAGTGGCTAAAGCACTTGACTGCTAACCAGAAGGCTGGTGGTTCAAACCCACCAGCCACTCCTCGGAAGGGCAATCCTACTTCCATAGTGATACTGCCTCGGAAACCCAAGGAGGGGTCGCTATGAGTCGGGGCCGACTCGACGGCACATAACAACAACAACAACATAACAAAAGAAGTTAAACAGGTCATAAAAAAATACAGACTTCCAGTAAGATGGAGGAATAGGCAGACAAGCAACACAGATGCTCTTCAACAAAGAAAAGACAAACCAATTGACAGAGATACAGAAGATAATCCTGGCACCAACTAGTGGAAAAACCTGAACAAAAACAGTGAGTACAGAGATGGTCAGAACTGCGGACTGTCAGCTACTGTGATGAGACCAACAGCCTGAATATTTCCAAGTGGAGTTGGGACCTGAGATTTGACCTAAAGATCAGTCCCGGTCACCAAGGGCTGCAGGGACAACTGTTCTCATGGCCTATGACTAGGAAGGGAAACAGCAAGGAGGGAGACAACCTGAGCTGTGGACTTTCTGCTGTCTGGAGGGCACAGCAATTTTGATTGTTTACTGTGGCAGCCATTTTGGATATTTAAAGTGACCAAGGGCATAGCCATTTTGAATGTTTACAAGTGGCAATCATTTTGGATTCTAAAGTGATAGCATCCTCATTCGGATTCCAGGGACCTAAGAACAGGCTCTGTTTGTCAGGGTAGGCAAGGACATACGAGAGGCTGACAAAGGAAAGGTGGTGAGGGTATAAGTTCTGTCAACTAGTGAATAGAAGAGCACAGCAGAGTACCCTGCCTGTATAGATGACATACAAACAGAACAAAGAAAACGAAAATTGTGGGCAAGTTACTCCAACATATAATCACTAATTAAATATAAACACAAAAACATCACAATGCCTCAGAGACAACAGAGCATCACAGTCCACACAAAGAAGCAAGATAAAGCAGGAGAAACAAGGGACCAGGATACAGACCCAAAACACATCCCTGAGGAAGATGCAGCATTGGAACTCCCTGATAAGAAATTCAAAAGAATTATATTTAGGTATCTTCAAAGGATTGAGAGATAGACCAAGGAAAACACAAACAAAACTCTAGAAGAATTTTGGAAGAAAATACAAGAAAAAAATGACAAAATCAATGAAAAATTAGAAATTATTCTAAATCTACAGAGAGAAATCCAGAAGATTGATACTAAATTGTCAGAAATAGATAACACATTGGAAGGGCAAAGAGTAGAACTGATGCAATGGAAAGTAGAATTAATGAGATTGAAGACAAATACCTGAATACTTCTTTGGAAAGGGATCACTCAGAAAAAAGATCAAAACAAAATGAAGAAATCCTAAGGTTCATGTGGGATACCATCAAAAGGGATAACTTACGTGTCACTGGAATTCCAGAACAGGAAGAGAAAAACGAAACCACTGAGAAAATTGTCCAAGATTTG
>NW_006921643.1:4620536-4622100 GCF_000298275.1 Orycteropus afer afer | reverse complement strand
AAAAATGGGCAGAAGACATGAACAGACACTTTACCAAGGAGGATATTCAGGTGGCCAGCTAATACATGAAAAGATGTTCACAATCACAAAACCTATACAAAGAAAACTATAAAACACTACTTCAAGAAGCCATAAGCGATCTATATAAATGGAAGAACATATCATGCTCATGGATAGGAAGATTGAACATTGTGAAAATGTCAATACTACCCAAAGCAATCTATACATTGAATTCAATCCCAATCCAGATCCCATCAACATTCTTTAAGGATATGGAAAAACCAATCACTAAGTTTTTATGGAAAAGAAAGAGACCTCAGATAAGCAAAGCACTACTGAAGAAGAACAAAGTAGGAGGTCTCACACTCCTGGATCTCAAAACCTACTATACAGTCACAGTAATCAAAACAGCCTGGTATTGGTACAATGACAAACATGTAGAGCAGTGGAATAGAATTGAGAACTCAGAAATAGATCCATCAAATTATGGTCAGCTGATTTTTGATAAAGAGCTGAAATCCATTAAATGGGAACAGATGGTCTCTTTAACAAATGGTGCTGGCACAAGTGGATATCTGTTTGCAGAAAAATGATACAAGATCCATACCTCACACCTTACACAAAAACTAACTGCAGATAGATCAAAGACTTAAATATGAAACCCAAAACTATAAAGTTCCTCAAGGAAAAGCTAGGGGCAAATTTAGGGACCCTAAATTATGGCATAAATAGACTATCGAGGATAAGCCAGAATACACAAACAGCAGAGGATAAACTAGATGAATGGGACCCTCTAAAAATTAAATTTTTATGTGCTTCAAAAGACTTCCCCAAAAGAGTGAAAAGAGAACCTACATATTGGGAAAAAATATTTGATGATGACATACCTGACAAGGGACTTATTTCTAAAGTTTATAGAAAACTCTGACACCTCAACAAAAAAAAGACAAATAATCCAATTAAAAAATGGGCAGAAGACACGAATAGTTGCTTCACCAAGAAGGATATTCAGGCAGCCAAGAAACACATTAAGAATGTTCACTATCATTAGACATTGTTGTTGTTGTTGTTATGTGCCGCCGAGATGGACCGGACTCATAGTGACCCCTCCTTGGGTTTCCGAGGTGATATTACTATGGAAGTAGATTGCCCAACCTTCCTTCCGAAGAGTGGTTGGTAGGTTTGAACCTCCAGCCTTCTGATTAGCAGTCAAGTGCCTTATCAAAATCACAATGAGATACCATCTTGCCCTGGCAATAATAGCAAATTTCAATAAGACAGAAAATAACAATTGCTAGTGAGGTTGTAGAGAGATTAGGACTCTTATACACTGACAGTGGGACTGTCAAATGATACAACCACTGTGGAAATCGGTACGGCAGTTCCTTAAAAAGTTGGAGATGCACATACCATTTGATTCAGCAATCCCATTACTAGGTATATACCCTAAAAAAGTGAGAGCCAGGGAGGCGGGGCAAGATGGCGGACTAGGCAGAAGGATTGCACAGACCCTCTTCAACAAAGAAAAGGGAAACCAATTAACACAGACACAGAAGATAATCTT
>NW_006921643.1:4575519-4594272 GCF_000298275.1 Orycteropus afer afer | reverse complement strand
AGAAGAGTTGATGCTTTTGAGTTGTGGTGCTGGCGAAGAATGCTGAAAGTACCATGGACTGCTAAAAGAACTAAAAGATCTGTCCTGGAGGAAGAGTGGCCGAAATGCTCCTTGGAGGCAAGAATGGCCAGACTTAGTCTCACCTATTTTAGTCATGTTGTCAGAAGGGACCATTCCCTGGAGACAGGTGTCATGCTTGGTATGGTGGAGGGTCGACGTAAGAGGGGGAGGCCTTCAATGAGATGGATTGACATGGTGGTTGTGATGATGGGCTCAAGTATAGCAGAGATCATGGAGCTGGTGTGGGATTGGGCAGTGTTTCGTTCTGCTGTGCTTGGGGTCGTTATGAATCGGAAACGACTTGACGGCACCTAACAACAGCAACAACAATGATACTACCATATGACAGGTGTATTGTGTTGCTGCATAACAAATTATTCCAAAAGTTTAAGTGCTTAAAACAATAACCATCTCATACAGTTTACGAGGGTCTGAAACTAGACGCAACTTATCTGTGCAGTTCTGACTCAGAATCTGTCATGAGGGAGCAGTTAAGATGTCCACTAGGGTTTCAGTCATCTGAAGGCTTGACTCAGGTGGAAAAATGAGTGTCCAAGCTCATTCATGTGCCTCCTTGCCATATGAGGCTTCCCACAGCGGTGTTCATAATTTGTCATCTGGTTTCCCCTAGAGTGAGTGATCCCAGAGATAGAGAGGGAAAGTGATCAAGCAGGAAGCCACAGTGTCTTTTATAAGCGAATCTTGGAAGTGACATATCATTACTTCTTTCATATTTTATTGATCACACAGACCAACCCAGGTATAATGTGGGAGGGGACTACATAAGAATGTGAGTACCAAGAGATAGGGATAATTAGGTGCCATCTTGGAGGATGGCATCTTTTTGCAGAAAGGTTCCTCAAACTAGCTATGTTTTTAACAAATATAAAATACCAACCCTGTGCCAGGTATTGTGGCAGGAAGCAAATATTTTTAGAGTGTGACTTCTAAAATACTTGAACTCATGACTCTGTCTGGGTTGAGGCCTGAACAGGGACAGCACAGAGAGTAGGAACTTCAGAAATCTGTTGAGAGTCTGAAGATCTTATTTCAATTCTCCATGAGCATGCTTGTTTCTTCAAAGCCCCACTCCCTTTAGGCCTGGCCTCATTATTTCATTTGCCCAATTAACACAACTTAGAATAAACTTAGTTAAACCTGTAAAGGAAAAAAAAAAAAGTTTTGAGGAGAGCTGTAGAACTTCAAAGGCAGGCTAGGACACCTTTGGGTAATTTAACCTTGAGATGACAATGGACTTTTATGAAGGGCAGAGTAGACCCACCCATTCCTCTTGAACCCTTATGGACCTTCTTTTGGAAAGAGAGGCATGCTGTCAAGTCCAAAAACATGATCACAGGAAACAGAGCACTTGCTCTGTATTTGAGTACCACTACTGGGTTTGTCCAGAGACAAAAATATGGCTCTCCTGAGACCCAGTGTCAGCCTCCTGCCCAGCTCCTGCCAGGCTTGGCTTTGACTGTGCTTCCCTATTTTCCCAGTTTCCTAAGCTGAGCAGCAGATGGCATTGCAGCCTCAGTAGCGAGCATCTGAGGCTACTGGTAAGAATAATGGCACTAGAAGGAGCTCAGGCTCCTGGCTTGGCATCCAGGGGCTCCTGGGACTAAGCCCTTGCCTCCCCAGCTCCTGGCATAGAGAAGTTTCTGTTTTGACCCTGCAGTTTACATTACTCTCAGGTGGGTATTCAGAGAGCTAATCCTGGAGCCCCCAGTTAGGAGACAGTTGTTGAACAGAGGGTCTATTCTGAAAAAGATGAAAATCTTGGGTTGCTGTTCCCAGAACACTGCCTGTCCCTTGCTTATGAGGGTCTACATGGGGGTATATCCTGGTTTGGGAGCTGGCAGGTCCCTGGTAGAAGCCTCCTGGAATGGCCAGATAGGGCAGAGACAACTCAAGGGATCAGTTCACTCCAGAAAGCATCAAGGGGATTCCAAGGGTTCAAAGTTGAATCTCTTTTTTCCCAGTGACCCAAATGAAGAGCTATACCCCAGAGCTGCCCCCGGCAATGCAGTCAGGGCTCAGTCCTGAAAGCATTCCATCGGTGCCTCCATCTCTTTCCCTCTTACGTTTCTTATTCCTTCTCCCTTGTCTGCTTCTCTCCCTTTTCCTCTTCCACATCTACCTCTTTCGGTTTTTCTCTCTGTGGATCTTTTTCTTTCCTCTAGTATTACTTCTCCAGAAGCTGTGCTCCCTGTTTCATAGCTCTGGAGAGTCCCAGGGGCTTCCCAGTGGAAAAAAGATCCACTGAATCTCCTGTTTACTGAACACCCACTATGTTGTTATTGTCATATGCCGTTGAGTCACACTAGAATGGGAGCTCAAGGGCAGGGCCCTATCTGCCTTAGTCACTGCTGCATCCATAGTATTTAACATACAGTAGACAGATACTCAGCTTCCCTGGATGGTGCAGACAGTTAAATGCTTAACTACTAACCAAAAGATCGGCATTTAAAACCATGCAGAGGCACCTCAGAAGATAAGCCTGATAATCTGCTTGTGAAAGATCATAGCTTTTAAAACCCCATGGAACAGTTCTACTGTGCATACATGGGGTCACCATGAGTTGGAACTGACTTGACAGCAACTATCACCATCACCACCACCAACAGAGAGATACTCAATAAATGTTGTTGTTGTTGTTGTTATGTGCCGTTGAGTGAGCCCCGACTCATAGAGACCCCTCCTTGGGTTTCCGAGGCAGTATCACTACGGAAGTAGATTGCCCCATCTTCCTTCCGAGGAGTGGCTGGTGGCTTTGAACCGCCAGCCTTCTGGTTAGCAGTCAAGTGCCTTAGCCACTATGCTACCAGAGCTCCCACTCAATAAATACCTGTTAAAAATAATAATTGGACTACAAGGAAGAAGTAGGAGGAGAGCTGTTACATTGTGGGGAATTGCAGTCAATGAAATAAAATGTGTATGAACTGCTGTATGGAAAATGAATTTGCTCTGTAAACTTTCACCCAAATCACAATAAAAATTTAAAAAAGAAAAAAAAAAAGATTGGAGAAGACTCATTAACAACCTGTGATATGCAGATGTAACAGAACCTTGCTTGCTGAAAGCAAAGAGGACTTGAAGCACTTGACTGATGAAGATCAAAGACTTGCCTTCAGTATGGATTATATTGCAACATAAAAAAAAAAAAATCCTCATAACTGGACCAATAAACAACATCATCATAAACGGAGAAAACATTGAGGTTGTCAGGATTTCATTTTCTTTGGATTCACAATCAACTGATTTAACGGCACCTAACAACAGCAGCAACAACAAAATAATAAGAGAATGGGTGGAAGGATGAATGCTAAACTCTGTACAGGCACCAGGCGTCGAAACATTAAAGGTGTCATCCAGTCCATAAAGAGAGAGGAACACCAGACAAGCAATCACCTATAATCCAGAGTGGTAACTAAGAGGACAAGGATGGTGATGGCAAAATCTGCAGTGGATGCTGAGTCTACGTTGAAGGATGGAGCGCTTTATTCACTCACTGTGGTAGTCAAGGTTGTATGTCAACTTGGCTGGGCTGTGGTTTTGAGTGGCTTGGCAGCTGGAGATAGTTGTTCCCCATGATGAGATTGTAATCACCTTCATGGTACAATGCTGTGAGACACTGCCTTTGGGGTGTGGCCTGCTTCCAATTTATAAGGAGAAGCCTTATCTGGAGATCGCTAGAAGGCTTCCTGGTGAAATGATTTTAGGCTGAGATATACCTGAAGGTCAGCAGAAGTAAGCTGGGGAAAAAGGAGGGAAAGAAAGTTCCAGGCCAAGAGAACATCATGCAGAGGCAAGAGAAAACAAGCAAGTTTTCAAAGAACTGAGGAAATGTGTCAGAAACTTTGGCTTCATCAATCGGGTGGTGGTCAGAGTCAGAAGAGAGGAAGCAAAAGAAGTGGGTGAAAGTGGGGGTGAAAGAGCCTCCAAAGCCAGGTTAAGGAATTATGACTTTACCTTGAGGGTATGGGAAATCATTTAAGAGTTTCAAGAGGGGAAGTGATAAGATAATGTTTGCATTTTTGAAAAGATTACTCTAGGTACAGAGTGGAAAATGGATGGAGTGAGGCCAGACTAGCATTCTAGTAACCAGTTAGGGAGTAATCCAGGCAAGTATGACGGCCTGAATGATGACGCAGTCAATGGAGGATAGAGGTTATATTTGAGTTGCAATTTAAAATAATTAGGAATTGTCCTGATGGAAAACTTGGTGGTGGTGGTGATGGTGTGCTGGCATTTCAGAGAGAGAAAAAGCACAGAGAAGGTTTTAAAGAACCTGTCATGTTCTAGGAAGTACATGTGGTTCTCTGTTTTCAGTCTGTGAAATGTAGCAGGGGTAGGTAGTGGAAGATGAGAGGATCTAACCTTTGCTAAAATATCCCTGCATGGTGAAATTGTTTACACTGGCTACTAATCTAAAGAGTGGTGGTTGAAACTCACCCAGTGACACCATGGAAGAAAAGTCTGGTGATCTGCTTCTGTAGAGTACAGCCAAGAAAACCCTATGGAGCAGTTCTACTCTATAACTTATGGGGTCACCAGAACTCAGAATCAACTCAATGGCAACTTCTTCTTCTTCTTTTTTTTTTTTTTTTTAACCTTTACTAAAGAGTTTGGGAAGCTCAAATGAGGCCAGACCCCTTTTGTTAGAGCTGGGGGAGGTGAGGAGAGGTACCAGATACCTGGGTTGTCAGTAGACCTTCCAGAGGGTTCTCTGATCAACCCAGACATTTTCAGAACAAATGCATCATCCAGAACCCAGAAGACAAGAGCAAACCCTGAAGTCCAAGGAGTAGAAGGAGAAAGTGGGAACTGGAGTAAGCAGGTGAATAAAGAAAGGTAGTGTAGAGAATGGACAGAGAAGACTGGCTGCCAAGCACAGGGAGGCTAACACTGCTGAGGAAGACAGGCCCCATTAGAACCTGGAAAGCCCACCTTCAGAATTGTCCAGCCCCAAATTCACTCTTCCCTGTTCTGCCTCCAGATCTCAAGGGCATCATATGGACATCTTTAATTTTTTCCTTCAAAGAAGAGATTTGGAAAAGAAGAAAGAGTATGGACTAAATAGGATAATGGTTAACCTAAGGAAAAGGAAGACACAGAGAGGTACACAAGAGGTGCAAACAACAAAGATAAACCCTTTTATATATATTTTAAAAAACCCAAAGTCACTGCCATTGAGTTGATTTGACTCATAGAGACCCCTTCTTGGGTTTCTGAGGCAGTTTCTCTATGGAAGTAGATCGCCCAGTTGTCCTTCTGAGGAGTGTGACTGGGGTTTGAACCACCAGTCCTCTGGTTAGCAGTCAAATGCCTTAGGTACTATGCCACCAGAGCTCCCCCTTTTATATATACAATATTGTGTTATCAATAATAAAAACATTAATCTATGGGTAAATAGATGGGTTGCTGTTGTTGTTATGTGCCCTCAGGTCAGACCTGACTCATAGCAACCCCTCCTTGGGTTTCTGAGGCAGTATCACTACCGAAGTAGATTGCCCAACCTTCCTTCCAAGCAGTGGCTGGTGGGTTTGAACCACCAGCCTTCTGGTTAGCAGTCAAGTGCCTTAGGCACTATGCTACCAGAGCTCCCTAATAAATGGGTAGACAGGCTAAATGATCAGGTATGTCTAGGGAAAAGGGAATAAGCCTGGGACCATATATAAGGTTGGCAGACAATATTTCTACATGTATATTTGTATGTGCTGTAAGAATGTCCCTATAACTAGAATTAACAGGGGGCAAAGTTATGATAACTTCTTAGGCACAGTTAACTTGTTGGACCTGTGGGCTCAGGACTATGGTCACAGGGGACATCAAGCTCAATTGGTATAACATACTACACAAAAACATTGTTCTACATACTACTTTGGTGAGTAGTGACTGGGGTCTCAAAATCTTGCAAGTGGCCATCTAGATGCAACAGTGGGTCTCTCCTCATCTAGAGCAAAGATGAAGAAAACCAAAGATTCATGGAAACAACTAGTCCAAGGGACTAATGGACCATGTGAACCTCAGCCTATATGACCGTGAGACTAGAAGAACTGGATGGTGGCTGGCTACCACTGTCAACCACTCAGAAAGGGATCAGTGCAGGAGATCCTAGGTAGGGTGGGAGAATGATGTGGAACAAAACCCAAATTCACAAAAGAAGACCAGGTTTACTGGTCTGATAGACTCACTCAGGTGAGACCCCTGAGACTATGTCCCCTAGTTACCCTTCAGGTCTGGAATTGAACTCATTCCCATGGCTTCCAGCCAAACAATAGACAGGCATATAGGGTGAACATTTACATCAGGTAGATACTGTCCTTAGAACAATCAATCATGGGAGAACAGAAGGGCAGTGTTTTCACAGAGAGATAGCTCAGGGAAAGAAGGACATGGGAAAGAGGTAACTACAGGGGGGAAGTAGGAAGAGAGCTGTTACATTGTGGGGAATTGCAGTCAATACCATGAGACAAAATATGAATGAACTGCTGTATGGAAAATGAATTTGCTCTGTAATCTTTCACCCAAATCACAATAAAAAATAAAATAAAAGTAACGGTTAAGCAAGTGGGCTTTTCTTCCTTCATCTGTGACTTAGGGCAAGTAATGGAGCCATTTTCCTCACCTGTGAGGTAGGAATTATAATCATGCCTACTCTGGAAGCATAGTGCCTAAGGCATTTGACTGCTAACCAGAAGGCTGATGGTTCAAACCCACCAGCCACTCCTTGGAAGGTAGATTGGGCAATCTAGTTCTGTAGTGATATCGCCTTGGAAACCCAAGGAGGGGTCACTAGGAGTCAGATCCAACTTGATGGCAGTGAACACTTTATAGGTGCTGAAAGATTGAAATTAAATGAACAAAAAGCTTAAAACAGAAGGTTCCCAACAAATCTTTGGTATTATTATTGTTATTAAAATTTTGGTATGAACCAAATGGGGCAAAGGTTGTAGGGTGATGGTGGTGAAGGGGCAGAAAGCAATAAGAACAGATGTAAAAGAGGAGCACTGAGTGGAAAAGTGGTGAGTTCTAACCTGCTCAGAATTCTTCAATGGCTTGCCTGGCCTGCCAGATAAAATCCTAACTCCTTTGCATGGTTTCCAAGGCTCTCCATCAAGGCTGGCTCCTGCCTTCCTGTCCTCCCTCATCTCCCACTGCTCCTCCACATCACTTTATAAACTAAACATGACATCACCACTTGTCATTCCTGGAACATGCCAGGTTCTTCAAGTCTTTGCATGAAGCATTATTCTGGAGAGAAAATGGTTCTGAAAATCTGTCATCATAACAAATGTCAGGAAGTTTTCAGAGACCTGGAGTAGTGTTGGGAAGGGACCCAGGTTATGTGTATTAGGGAGGAGGATGGGGGCTTAAGGAGCAGGGGGAACAAGGGAAAGTTAATGTAGCTCAAATAAATGACATCTGACAGATTGCAGGCATGCTTCCCTTGGCAGTGAGGCTAAGACAGGAGGAGAGGTAAGGGGGGAGCCCCAGAGTATCCCTAGTCTTCTCCTCCCACCCCTGTTTTCTACCTCATTTCTTCCTTTAGGGTCCAAGTACCCTGGGAGAGAACTGTTGCCTTGTAAGTATGGTGGACAGAGTCACTGATTCTGTTAGGAGCCTCAACAGAGGCCCTAGGCCACAAAGGTCCAATTATAATGTGGAAAACCACTGCCACTGAGTGTATTCTGACTCATTATCTAACCCCGCTTGGTGTTTATGGAAGTAGATTGCCTCATCTTCCTCCCACAGAGAGCTGGTGGGTTTGAACCACTGACCTTCTGGTTAGTAGTCAAATGCCTTACCCACTACGCTACCAGAGCATCTATAATGTGGAAAATAAAGACATGTGCAAAGGACTATGGGAGACTAGAGGAAGGTGTAGCTAGCCCTGCCCAGGGGAGCCTGAGATGGTTTCAAAGAGGAGAGGATCTGGGCTTTGGCAAAAGAGTATATTATCAGATTGGAAAATATTTCCAGGGCTGACCATAGCATTCTATTTGGAGGCAGATTCTGTTTGAACACTGTAAAGACATTATATTCTTCACTTCCTCTTCTTTCTCCCATCTCCAGAAGGGGAGCTCTTAGTTCTCCTTGCTTCCTCTTCCTCCAGCCCATCGTTAGAATTAGTAAATATTAGAGCTGAGAAAAATATTAGTGATCTTATAAGTCTTCCCAGTTTTTGAATCTCACAGTTTGGGAAACTGAAACCCAGAGGGAGTAAGAGGTTTATTTAAGATCTCTTGGTGCATGAGGAACTTATATTTAGAGCTCAGGGTTTCAGACTCATCTTCTGCTCACATTTCCCAGTGCAACAATGCCTCACCCACTTTGGCTCCATTCTCCATCTCCAATCCGAGGTTGGGATTTTTTTTTTCCAACTAAGGACAGAGGAGAAATCTTTACCTAACTCTATTATCCAGTAATAATAACTGCCAACAACTGTTCTCTATTGAAGAGTTCCTGTGCATTATGCACAGTTCTAGGTGTTGGGAACACAAACATGTAGTTCATATTCTAGCATGGAGACAGAAGTTAAACAAATGAACAAACATATAACATGTCAGGTGATATAAGTGCTATGAAGAAATTAAAGTTGGCTAGGGATATTACTATTCATAAGGTTTTTATCGGCCAATTCTTTGAGAAGTGGATGGCCTCTTCCTTCTTCCAAGTCTGTCTTAGTCTGGAAGCTCTGCTGAAACCTGTCCACCATAGGTAACCCTGCTGTCATTTGTAATACCAGTGGCATAGCCTCCAGCCTCATTGCATCATACGAGCCACCACAGGACAACAAACTGACAGACAAGTTCATCTCCCTTAGCTGTTCCAAACCACTTTGCTCACTTCCTGGCCTCCCTTAAAGCTGCCTCCAAACTCCCCTGTGCTCAACTCAGGTATAGCAGGGATAGTGAGGCTGGCACAGGACAGGCAGTGTTTCATTCTGTTGTGCATAGGGTTGCTATGAGTCGGAGGCAACTCAGTGGCACCTAACAACAATAACAGCAACAGAGGGATTGCTGAGCTCTGGTGGTACAGTACTTAAACAAAATGTTGGTGGTTCAAACCTACCAGCCACTCCATGGGAGAAAGATGAGGCAGTATGATTCTGTGAGGTTTGCTACCCTGGGAACCCTGTGGATCGACTGTCTTGTAGGGTTACTATGAGTCAGAATCAACTCGATGGCAGGTTTTGTTTTGTTTTGTTTCTTTAATTTTTTAATAGGGATTGAGTATGACTATGATGGGGATGTATCTATTTTGCATAACAAATTAAGAGTTAGTCTTAAAACAATAATAAACATTTATTGTCTCTCACAATCCTGAGGGTCAGGAACTGCAGAGTGGCTTAGCCAGGTGGTTCTGGCTCAGGGTTTCTCAAGAAGTCAAGATGTCAGACAAGACTGGAGTCATCTGAAGCTTTGACTAAGTCTGGTAGCTCTGCTTCCAAGATGGCTTACTCACGTGACTGTTACCTGGAGGCCTCAGTTACTCTCCACTTGGCTTTCTTTACAGGGTTATTTGAGTGTCCTCACAATATGGCAGCTGGCTTCCACCAGAGAAAGTGATCCAAGAAAGAGACAAAGGAGAAAGCCACACTGCCTTTTAAAATTTTCAAAACCTTTTAATTTTGGAATAATTTTAGATTTACAGATTAACTGCAAAGATAGTTGTGATAGTTAAGTTTGTATGTCAACTTTGCTGGGCCTAGTTGAGTGGCTGGGCAGCTGAATGTAGTTGTTCCTCATGATGAGATTGGTAATTAACTCCATGATGGAATCTACTGGAGCAGCTGAGTAGCTGCTTTAGAGCTGTGGTCTGCTTTCAGTATATAAGAAGCAGCTTTGAGAATGGTCTCTAGCTTTTTGGCACGCTTGGACCCTGTGTGTAGCCGAGTCTTCATTGAGCAGCCTGCCATGCTCTGCTGATCTTGGGACTTTTAATGGATTTGAATCAATGGCGTGTGGTTTGGTAATATCGGGACTGTGCCTTTTCATTTGTCGACCTTAGGTTTGTCATCCTCAGCAGCCAGCAGCTGCCTGAGTGAAGAAAAACCTCTAGCTTCAGTGAGTCAGGAGCAAGAGGCAAAGCTGAAGCCGAAGGTTGAAGGGCTTTCACCTAGCCCCTAGAGACCGGCACTTTGAACTTGGACTTCTAGCCTCCAAAACTGTAAGAGAATAAACTCCTGTTTGTTCAAGCCATCCCATTTGTGACATTTCTGTTAGAGTAGAACTAGGTAACCAAAACAATAGTACAGAGAGTTTCTATATACACTTCACCTGGCTTTCTCTGTTAACATCTTATATAACCATAGTTGTTGTTGTCGTTGTTGTTGTTAGGTGTTGTCACATCAACTCCAACTCATAGTAACCCTAGGTACAATAGAACAAAACACAGCCTGGTCTTCTACCATCTTCACAATCCTTGCTATGCTTGAGCCCATCGTTGTAGCCACTGTGTCAATCTGTCTCATTGAGGATCTTCTGCTTTTTGCCTGACCCTCTACTTTACCAAGTATGATATCCTCCTCCAGGAACTGGTCCTTTCTGACAACATGACCAAAGTATGTGAGACGAAGTCTGGCCATTCTTCCTTCTAAGGAGTATTCCAGCTGTACTTCCTCCAAGACAGACTTGTTCATTCTTCTGGTAGTTCACGGTATTTTCAGAATTCCTCACCAATGCCACAATTCAAATACATCAATTGTTTTTCAGTCTTCCTTATTCATTGTCCAGCTTTCAGATGCATGTGAGGCTATTGAAAGTATCATAGCTTGGGTCAGACAAATCTTAGTTTTCAAAGCGACATCTTTGCTTTTTAACACTTTAAAGAGGTCTTTTGCAGCAGATTTGCCCAATGCAATATGTCATCTGATTTCTCAACTTCATTTTCCATAGGTGTTGATTGTGGAAACAAGTAAAATAAAATCCCTGACAACTTCAATCTTTTCTCCATTTATCATGATGTTGCTTATTGGTCCAGTTGTGAAGATTTTTGTTTTCTTAATGTTGAAGTGTAATGTTGAAAATTGTAGTCTTTGATCTTCATCAGTAAGTGCTCCAAGTCATCTTCACTTTCAGCAAGCAAGGTTGTGTCATCTGCATATTGCAGGTTATTAATGAGGCTTTCTCCAATCCTGATGCTACATTCTTCATCATATAGTCCTGCTTCTAGGATTATTTGTTTAGCATACAGATTGAATAAGTATGGTGAAAGGATACAACCCTTATTCACAAGCCCACACTTCCAGAATGTAAACCACACAGTATCCCCTTATTCTGTTAGAATAACCCTTCTTTGTTCCTTATGAGCACAATTTAGTGCTCTGGGATTCCCATTCTTCTCAATGTTATCCATAACTTGTTATGATCCACACAGTCAAATGCCTTTGCATAGTCAATAAAACACAAGTAAACATCTTTCTAGTATTCTCTGCTTTCAGCCAAGATCCATCTGACATCAGCAATGATATCCCTCATTCTACGCCCTCTTCGGAATCCAGCTTTAATTTCTGTTGGTTCCCTATCAATAGATTGTTGCCATCATTTTTAACTTATCTTCAGCAAAATTTTACTTGCCTGTGATATTAATGATGTTGTTAGATAATTTCCTCATTCTTTTGGATCACCTTTCTTTGGAATGGGCACAGATATATTTCTTCTAGTCAGTTGGCCAGGGAACTGTCTTTCAAATTTCTTGGCATAGATGAGTGAGCGCCTCCAGTGTTGCATCCATTTATTGAAACATCTCAATAGGTATTCTGTCAATTCCTAGAGTCTTGTTTTTTATCATATTCTATTTTTAGAAGAGAATCACTAAGTCCAGCCAACTCTCGAGGGGAAGGGACTTAAACTTCATACCTTGAAAGGAAGAATATCAAAGAATTTGTGAATATAATTTAAAACTACCACAGGGAGGTTAGGGAAGGCCTCCCTGATGAGCTGACATTTGAGCAAAGACTTGAAACAAGCAAGGGAGGGAGCCGCAGAGATAATAGGGTAAAGCATTGTAGGTAAAGGGGACAGTAGATGCAAAGAATGTGAGGCAGGAGTGTGGGCAGCATGTTTGTGGAACAGTCAGGAAGCCGATGTGACTGATCAGAGAGAACAAGAGGAAGAATGGTAGGGCATGAGATCATAAAGCTTGTGGGATAGGGAAGAGGGGTAGAGATAATATAAGGCCTTGTAGACCATGGAAAAAATTTTGTATTTTAGATTTTATGTTGAGCCATTGGAGGATTTCAAATGGAAGAGTTGCATGATTTTAGAAGTTTCACTCTGGCTGTTGTGTGAATAGGCTATAGGGTGGAATTCTGATATCAGATGAGGAAGAACTCAGGGTTCTTTTGGAAGGAGGCTCTTTCTGTGGTTCAAGTGAGAGACAATGTTTGGTGTTTTCAATTGCTCCCTACTTCAAAGGCCATTATGAGGATTAAATAAGGTAACACATTTAGGAGGAGCCCTGGTTACACAGTGGTTAAGCACTCAGCTGCTAACCAAAAGACAGGTGGTTTGAACCCACCCACTGCTCAGAGAGAGAAAGATGTGGTATTCTGCTACCATAAAGATTTATAGCTTTGGAAACCCTATGGGGCAGTTCTACTCTTCCTGTAGGGTCACTATGAGCTGGAATTGACTCCATGGCAATGGAAAACACATTTACAGTGCCTGGCACATAGTGGCCACTCAGCATAACAAAGTCTTGAGGAATAGCACTATCTAGAGGAGGAAAATGAGAATCTATGAGTCTGAATGATGTTTTCCTTTTACGACGAGTATGTGGCCTGGCTTTGGGGACTTTGAGGAGCTCAAAGTCCAGAGAGTTGAGCATTCCTGAAAGAAATAATCCCAGCACAACTGGCCAAGTACTACAACTGGTTGGGCACAGAGAAGTCTGGGTATCCTGGGAGGAATGCCTGAATTTAGGGGTGTGGGAATGTACCAAAAAGGAGACTTTAGTTTTAACTAGATGGAGAAGGGGGAAAGAGACGTTTGGGCAGCAGGAATAGCATGTTCAATGGCCCAGGGCCTCATTTAGGCCAGCATGTTTCTGTGCCACCTATAACACCGATCATCCTTGTTGGAGGCTCAGAAGAGGTGGATGAGCCAGGCTTCACACTCAGGGCTGTCTGAATCTTGAGGCTCACATTCCCAAACACTGATATACCTTTCTGATATATGCTCACATGGTTCTCCTGCACTTAGCCCATAGTCTTGTCAGTTATACCCTCAGCAGACCCTACTATGCAATGGATTAAGAGTTTTCAAAACCCAGATGAGAGAGAAAAGGCCAGGTTTATTATCCCTGATTTATACTTACTGTAACTAACGTTAAATAGCACATACAGAGGGAAAGAGAATACCTCTCTGTCAGGATGTGAGGCTTCTCTGGATGAGTGTGTGGGAAGGTCAGTCTTGTGACTCTGACACCCTGTACCCTGAATCATGCTCATTGATTAAAAAACGCTGCGGAGAGCTGGGCAGGAAGGTTCTGCCCATTTTACAAATGGAGAAAATTGAAGGAAAAAGGTTTTGACACAGATTAAACTTCCACTTGGCCTCTGAAAGCACCAATTGCAACTCAGTTGGGTGAGCTTTCTCTTAAAAGAGTCACAGAAAAGAAAAATAAAGAAGCAGGGAAGCAAAAAGAACAAGAGTGAGAGTGAGAGTAAAATAGAAGAATTGAGGGCACACGATTAGAAGAAACAGAATTAATCACAGGACAGGAAAGGGCAGAATGTCTGAGAGAAGGGGAAAAAAAAAAAAAAAAAAAACCCAGCTGAAGAAGAAACCAAAAAAACCCCAAACCTATTGCCATTGAGTCAATTCTGACTCATAGCTGAAGAGTAGGTAGTAGATAATGCGCTATTTTCCTCACTAAATAAATGTCTACTGATAATAGTCACCTCCATTTCTATGAAGTGATATAGCACCTTTAGAGCCTGCCTTCAGTTCACCCTCACTATTTTCCTGTGTAGGAGGCAGGGCTGGTGTTTGCTTCCCATGAGCTTCTCATTCCTTCTTTCATTCAACAAATACTTATTAAGAACCAAATATAAGTCAGAATAAACAAACAACATGATAAATGGCAAAGAAACTGAAGTTGTTAAGGGTTTCATTCATCTTGAATCAACAATCAATGCCCTTGCAGGCAGCAGTGAAGAAATCAAATGACATTGCATTGGGCAAATTTGCTGCAAAAGACTTCTTTAAAATGTTAAAAAGCAAAGATGTCACTTTGAGGGCTGAGGTGCCCTGACCCAATCCATGGTGTTTTCAATCACTTCATGTGCGTGGGAAACCTGGATAATGGCAAAGAAAACCCAAACAGAAACTGATGCATTTGAATTGTAGTGTTGGCAGAGAATATCAAATAGTCTTTAAACTTCCAGAAAAACAAACAAATTTCGTCTTGGAGGAAATACAGCCAGAATGCTCCTTAGAATCAAGGATGGTGAACCTTTGGACATGGTATCAGGAGGGATCAATCCCTGGAGAAGGACATTATGTTTGGTCAAGTAGAGGCTGAGCAAAAAAGCCTCTCAACAAGATGGCTGCAACAATGCACTCAAACACAGCAACAATTATGAGCATGATGCAGGACTGGGCAAGGTTTCATTCTGTTATACATAAGATTGCTATGAGTTAGAGCTGAATTGATGGCATCTAGCAACAATGACATGGGTCAGAAACTGTTCAAGGTACTAGGCATATAGCTGTGAACAAGGCAGCTGGGAACAAACACATAAGTTGGTAAGACCATTTTAAATAGTGGTAAGAGCTATGAAGAAAATAAAGCAAGGTAGTAGGATGGGGTGAAGTGAGGAGGCTGCTCCAGCCAGGGTGTCCCCATCTATACAATGAGGATAATAATAGGATCTTCCTCACTAAGTTACTATGAGGATTATAGCAATTGACACATGTGAGTGCCTGGCAGAGTGAGCTCTCATGACTATTATCCTAGTGTGGTCAGGGCCTGTTTTTCTGAGAAAGTTTTATTACCTTAATTAGATTGTGTGTTCTTTGAAGGTGACTATTATTATCTATCTTATTTTTTGTTGTATAGCCAATCCAATAACACAACACCTGGCATATAATCAATAAATATTTGTTGTTCGAGGAATGAGTAAATCCCCATTTCACCGATGAAAAAGCCAAAGCTGAGAGAGTTTAGGGGATTTGTCTAAAGCCATCCAGCTAAATTAGTGGCGGAGCAGGCACTAGGTAGGACTCAAGCCTCTGGATCAGAAGGATTTTAGGCCCAGGTACTCCTGATGTTCCTAGAGTCCACCTGTTCTCTGGATAAAAGTGGAGGGAGAATGGTGGAATGTGATGGGAAGAGAGCCCAAGAGGCCTTTGATACCGCCCTAGAAGTTGACTTAAAAAGCAGCTCTGTGTCTTGGGACTGTCCTTACTATCCTAACCTCTCTGACCAGCCATGAACCCAAGAGAGCCTGGTACTCACCCAGAAGACCTCTGCATTTGTTTTACCTCCACTCACATCTGGTAGAATCATTCCCAATCTTTCTCACTTCCAACCCTTGGATACTGAGCCAGCTTTCCTTTCCTCCCTTCTTCCCTTCTTCTTCCTTCCCTCACACCTTCCCTCCCTTCTTCTATCCTATTCTCCCTTTGTTTTGCCCACCTGTCTAAAGCGCAGTCTTTCTCTTAATGGCTTCGCCTCCCATTCATTCCCCTTTCCAGACCTGTGATCTTCCTCCCTCCCCTTTTCCTTCTTTCCCACCTTCCTTCCCTCCCTTCATAAAGCAATAGCTTTGCTCTTTCCTCCCTAAACTGAAGGGCAGTAGTGTAGTAAAACATATTGCTGTCAACAAAAGTACATTTCCACTGCATTCATCACCATGCAGAGAAGATTTATCAGGGTCTCTCACCCTGCACTGTTATGTAAATCTGGTAATCCAGTGGAAATATGATCTCTGAGGAGTCTGAGGATAAAGTTACTATAAAAACTATCAGTTATCCACTGGGCTTGCATTTGGTTAACTCACTCACTGCCTGGCCTGCCTTCTGCTTCTGCTCTGGAGGGGAAACTTGAGAGGTGGTGACAGCTTATAAAAGATGCTTTTTGCCTCCTTGGGCCCTGGCAGGTCATCTGGAAGATCAAATGTTTGTAAAGTGCTTAAGAAATTATGAAGTGCAACATAATTCAAGGATATTATTATTATTTCTACTGTCATGTGGGCTGTCTCTGTGCCTCTTTGGTTTGACAGATGTCTGCTCTGTCTGAAAGCCTGAATTAACCCCAAGCTTGAGTGTCTGTAGTTTCCTTCTGGCTTCTTGAACCTTCTCTTTTCCCTCTTTCTAGGTAGCCCCTGGCTATCACAGAATAACATTGATGTTTGTTTTGTCCTGTAAGTATGATTATAGCCATATTGCTAAAAGGAGTTTTGGTGGCATAGTGCCTAAAGCATTTGACTTTTAACCGGAAGTTTGGAGGTTCAAACACATCAGCCACTCTGTGGAAGGAAGACTTGGCAATCTACTTCCGTAAAGATTTACTGCCTCAGAAATCCAAGGAAGTTTGATAAGATAAGTTCTAGAGGGTGAGGAGAATCTTCTCAATAGCCTTCTACACTCCTGCTCCACAGGAATGGAGAGAGGGACAGATCTTCCAGAGACATGCAGAACTAGGGGGGAGGTTAGGGTTGAAGCCCTCAGCTCTAGCCTGACCCCAGGGCAGCTGTACTGTGGACCTCAGTATTGTATGTGCTGCCTCTACCAATCTAAATGACACAGGGACATGCTCAAAGAGCCCCATACTACCCTCTGTTCCCAAGACATCCAGGACAGCCTGGTAATTAAAGAGACCATGCCTTGAGTTCTAAGTTTGAAACTCAGTTCTGCCACTTTCCAAGTTAGTTCCCTCTCACTTTCTGTATCTGCAAAATGGCAATGATAATATCTGCCTCATAGAGTTGTTGAAATTGTAATAAATGAGATGAAACTTGTCTCATTGTACTCACTGCGTGGTAACACTGTTTATTCATTTGCTTAGCATGTAGTAAAACAATTTTCTTGTTTTAAGTGTTGCTCAGAATACTTTCTAGAGTCATGGGCCCTCAAAGGCCTGGTCATAGGAATTTTAGAGCTTGCCTGGTCATTTCCCGTAAGGAAGATGCCCTAGGTCTGGGTTATATCTACTTTCCTTGGGGTCAGAGTGTTCAACATAGCAGCTGAGGGACAAGAAGAGGAAATGGAAAGGCAAGAAGAGTTTTGGGGGTGGTGGGTGTCTCTTTCTTAAAATGTCAAGAGTAAGAGCTGGAAGTGAGGGAGGTGGCAGGGGTGGAGGGAGGAGGGAAGAGGTTAGGATGTCTCTAAACTGTCAGAATCCGGATGGGGCCTGGCACTTCCTGCCACCCCCAGTCTTGGGAATGAGTCACTGGAGGGAGGATTGGGGGAGGCTTCACAATCTGCCCACAGAGTAGTGAGCTCTGTTCCCCAAGAGACTGGTGGGAGGGAGAAGGGGATCCAGAGCTCAGGATGAGAAAAACTAGGAATAAAAGGAGGGAGGAGGAGCTCCTAAGGCTCAGCTCACCTATCACAAGGCCTAGGAGGCCAGGCTCCATCCTCTACTTCCTGTGCTAACTTCTTTGTTCACCCTGGCCATGAATACTCAAGCCACATTTGGTCTTCTGACTTCTGCCTCTGCCAGCCTTTGGTCAGCCTGTGCAACAGTAGGCTTTATCCAGTTTTCTCCAGAGAAGTGTGTTTTGCATCCTTCTGGTCACCCACAGTGGGAGAGGGGATGAGGGTCCACTCATCCCTTTTCCTCCTGGCCAAACTCTTAAAAGTCTCCTCCTGCAAAAAGAGCATGGGGGCGGCATCTGACCTCCTCTAACTTCACAAGGTAAAAGGAGGATTAAGATCAACATCAATAGTCCAAAGCTGATTCCTATGAGGTGGAGGTCAGACATGCTGCCACCCTCCAACCTTTTTACCAACTGTGACACCAACCCTTCTTTCAATGGCACTCTGTATTGCTCTGCTGGGTTTGATAACTTTTTGCAACAGACACACAGAACTCACAGACAATACTTGTGATTATGGGGTTTATTAGGGAAGTAACTGGTTACAATTCTACATCAGAAACAACTCAGGATATAGTTCTTCAATCAGGATAGGCCTCTTCTCAGCTGTGCCACAGGCATGCTTCTTTCTGGCCTCGACCTCTCTGCTCTGTGGCCCCTTGGCTTCTGCCCTGCTTATGCAACTGTCACAAAGCTCTTTTAAACTCTGCCAATAGGTGCCCAGAGAGGCATCCCACTCTACCATCAAACATCCTGCCTGAAGGCACTCAGCTTTCTTGCTTTGTGGTCTGGGAAGTCTACCTTTCTGCCTGGTGCCATTGGTTCTGCCACTACCATTTATTTCTCTGCTGCTATTTCTCGCTGTCTCTGGTGTCACAGTTCTCTGTCTGCTGGATCAAGGAGGTTCAGTGCAGGATACACTGTATTCTTGGCTTTTCTTTCTTGATGGTAGTGAGATTCCCTCCTTTCTGTCTGTGGGATGGCTTATTTTTATTTTTATTTTTTTATTAGGATTTGGGTGAAGATTTACAGAGTAAATTCACTTTTCATACAGCAGCTCACACACACTTTGTCTCATGTCATTGACCAAAATTTACAATGCAGCAGCTCCCCTCCCACTTCCTCCCCACAGTTACCTC
>NW_006921643.1:4572410-4575023 GCF_000298275.1 Orycteropus afer afer | reverse complement strand
GAGGAGAGACCCGTTGTTGCATCTAGATGGCAGCTTCCTAGCTTTTAACGTCCCAATCGCTACTCGCCAAAAGTAGTAGGTGGAACAATGTTTTGTATAGTATGTTATGCCAATTGAGCTTGATGTCCCCTGCGACTATGGTCCCAAGGGATGGCTTATTTTAAGCCTGCTTAATAAGATGGCGAAATTGACCAACCTCTATGTTAGGGTTCCACACACCTTATTTGCATGGTCTTATCTCCACAAGAGAAGTTCTGGTGATGCAGTGCCTAAGGCATTTGACTGGTAACCAGAAGGCTGGTGGTTCAAACCCACCAGCCGCTCCTTGGAAGGAAGACTGAGCAAACTATTTCCGTAGTAATACCGCCTCGGAAACCCAAGGAGAGTTTGCTATGAGTTGGTTCTGACTCCACGACAGTGAGTTACCACCACAAGGGTGCCATGTACCCTATTATTATTATTAGTAAGCTATTCAATTTCCTTGGTGGGCCATCAGAACCTGACATTTGCATAATCTCACCCAGTCATCAGGTGGGAGTCACAAGAAGATAGTGACTAGCAGGGCCTTACCAAGTAATTGACTGCACTGCACCACCTTAAAAGGTTTTCTGCCCTCAACAACATGCCCATAACTCTGTTCCAGCCCTCGGCTTATTTTGTTGGGATTACTTTTCTTGAAAGAACGCCTGATCCCTCAGCCTTCTAAATCTTCAAAATCAGAGTCTTTGTGTCCACACAGCCCAGCTAAAAGTCAAACATACATTTATGAATGTGACCTTGGTCCACAAATACTGTTTTTCCTTTTTCTGTCCTCTTAATGCTGTTCTCTGACTCATCCTTATGGTTCTCATTTACTGAGCTTCTATCATATGCCAGATTTCTTTATAAATTGTAATGTATTTAATCTTCAAAATGATCTAATGCTCGTTTTACAGATGAGGAAACTGAGCTCAATGAGGTTAAGTAACTTGTTCAAGGTCACACAGCAGGTGAGATTCAACAGCTAAAGCCTCACTATTTCTGTTGTTTGTTTTCACATGTACAATTGACTGACATTAATCATGTTCCTCTTGTTCAACCATCACCACTATTAATTTCTAAATTTTTCCATCACCCCTAACCATTATTACTTTTTTAAATATAACTGTTAGATATCTTACTTGTAACAATTTCATACAGAAAATTTTAATTAATTTTGAGATTGTCTGTTGCTTGCACATATATTGTTGTTGTTGTTTGCCGTCGAGTTGGCCCCGACTCATAGTGACCCCTCCTTGGGTTTCCAAGGCAGTATCACTATGGAGGTAGGATTGCCCAACCTTCCTTCCGAGGAGTGGATGGTGGGTTTGAACCGCCAGCCTTCTGGTGAGCAGTCAAGTGCCTTAGGCACTATGCTACCAGAGCTCCTATATATATACATATATATATGCGCTTTGGTAGCATAGTGCCTAAGGCACTTGACTGCTCACCAGAAGGATGGCGGTTCAAACCCACTAGCCACTCCTTGGAAGGAAGGTTGGGCAATCCTACACCTGTAGTGATACTACCTCAGAAACCAAAGGAGGGGTTGCTATGTGTTGGGGCCAACTTGATGGCACATAACAACAACATACATATATATATGTGCAATACATCAGGTTTATTGAGATATAATTGACATACCACAGAATTCACCCATTTTTAAGTGTATGATTCAGTGGTTTTAAGTATACAAGCATATCTTGTCTTACTGCGTTTCACTTTATTGCACTTCACAGGTACTGGGTAAAAACCAAATTGCAGGTTTGTGGAAAAACTGTGTTGAGGAAATCTATCAGCTCTATTTTTTTAATAGCATGCACTCGCCTCATATCTCTGTGTCACATTTTGGTAATTTTCAAAATATTTCAAACTTTTTCATAATGCTATTGCACATTTAATAGAATATAGTATAGTATAAACATAACTCTTATGCAATGGGAAACCAGAAAACTCATGTGACTCATTTTCTTGTGGTATTCACTTTATTAGGAGCTCTGATAGCATAGTGTCTAAGGCATTTGACTGCTTATCAGAAGGCTGGTGGTTCAAACCCACCAGCCACTCCTTGGAAGGAAGATTGGGTGATCTACTTCCGTAGTGATACCTTCTCAGAAACCCAAGGCGGGGTCGCTATGAGTCGGATCCGACTCGATGGCAGTGAGTTTGATTGAGTGAGAATTCACTTTATTGCAATGTTTTGGAATGGAACCCACACTATCTCTGAGGTATGCCTGCATTCACAGACTTGTACAAACATCAGTGCAATCAATTTTAGAATATTTTTATCACCCAAAAAGAAACCACATACCCATTAGTAGTCACTGACCACTTTCCCCACACTTTTCAGACATAGGCAACCAGTAATCTACTTTCCGTCTCTGTGGATTTGTCTATTCTGAGCATCTCATATAAACAGAATCATATTATATGTGACATTTTGTGACTGACTTCTTTCACATAGCATAATGTTTTCAAGTTTCATCATGTTGTAGCATGTGTCTGTACTCCATTTTTTTTTTTTTAATTAGGATTTGGGTGAAGATTTACAGAGTAAATTCACTTTTCATACAGCAGTTCACATATACTTTGTCT
>NW_006921643.1:4564604-4568279 GCF_000298275.1 Orycteropus afer afer | reverse complement strand
TTAATTGGTTTCCCTTTTCTTTGTTGAAGAGGGTCTGTGCAATCCTTCTGCTTAGTCCGCCATCTTGCCCCGCCTCTTGTACTCCATTTTTATAGCTGAATAATATTCCATTCTATGGGTATACCAAATTTTATTAATCCATTCATCAGTTGATGTATATTTGGGTTATTCTCTCATTTTTTTTTTTACCTTTTTGGCTACTATGAATAATGCTGTTATGAATGCTTGTGTACAAGTTTTTGTGTGGTCATATGCTTTCAATTATCTTTGGGCAATCCTACTTCCGTAGTGATACTGCCTCGGAAACCCAAGGAGGGGTCGCTATGGGTCGGGGCCGACTCTACAGCAAACAACAACAACAACAACAACATGAATAATGCTGTTATGAATGCTTGTGTGGTCATATGCTTTCAATTATCCTAGAAGTAGAATTGATGGGTTATACGGTAACTGTTTAATCATGAGAGGAAGTGCTAGACTGTTTTTGAAAGCAGCTGCACCATTTTACATTCTCACCAGCAATGTAGGGAGCTCTGGTAGCATAGTCGCTAAGGTATTTGACTGCTAACCAGAAGGCTGGTGGTTCAAACCCACCAGCCACTCCTCGGAAGGAAAATGGGGCAATCTACTTCCATAGTGATACTGTCTCGGAAACCCAAGGAGGGGTCGCTATGAGTCGGGTCCAACTCGACGGCATATAACAACAACAACAACCAGCAAGGTATGAGGATTCCAATTTCTCCACATCCTCACCAACACTAATTATAAACTATCTTTTAAATTATATTCATTCAAAACCAAAGCCAAACCAAAGTCACTGCCATCAAGTCGATTCGATTCATAGCAACCCTTCCTTGGGTTTCCAAGGTGGTATCTCCATGGAAGTAGATCGCCCAGTCTTCTGAGGAGTGGCTAGTGGGTTTGAACCACCAACTTTGTGGTTAGCAGTCAAATGCCTTAGGCACTATGCCACCAGCACTCCCTAGTGGAATAAGAAGGACCGCTGGTGGTGCAGTACCTAAGGCGTTTGACTGCTAACCAGAAGGTTGGAGGTTCAAACCCACCAGCCACACCATGGAAGGAAGACAGGGCAATCTACTTCTGTAGGGATTTACCACCTTGGAAACCCAATGGGGGTTGTTATAAGTCAGAATTGATTGGATGACAGTGGGTTTAGTGATATAAAGTATCTTGTTGTGGTTTTGGTTTGCAGTTCCATGATGGCTAACGATATTGAATATTTTCCCCTGTGTTATTGTCCATTTAAAGCATCCTGATTGTGCAGTGGTTAAAGCACTCAACTGCTAATCAAAAGGATGGCAGTTCGACTCCACTAGCCACTTTGTGGGAGAAAGATGTGGCAGTCTGCTTCTGTAAAGATTACAGCTTTGGAAACCCTTTGGGAAGTTCTACTCTGTCCGATAGGACCACTGTGAGTTGCAATCCACTCGACAGCAACGGGTTTGCTTTTTGGTATTGTCCATTTGCATATCTTCTTTAGAGAAATGTGGATACAGATCCAGTTCCCCTTTTCTAATTCAGTTATTTGTCTTTTTATTACTGAATTGTAAGAGTTCTTTATATATTCTAGATATGAGTCCATTATCAGGTATATTATGACTTGCAAATACATTCTCCCATTCTGTAGGATAGCTTTTCACTTTCTTCATGATGTTCTTTGAAGCACAAAAGTTTTAAACTCTGATGAAGTCCACCTTATCTCTTTTCTTTTTCCACTTGTGCCTTTGGTGTCATGTCTAAAAAGGGTATGCATAACCCAACGTCACAAAGACTTACTCCAATATTTTCTTCTAAGAGTTTTATAATTTAAGCTCTTATACCTAAGTCTATAATACATTTGGAATTAATTTTTATACATGATTTGACAAAGACATCCAACTTCATTTTTTTTTTAAATGTGGATATCAGTTTTTCTTGTATCACTTTTTGAAAAAACTATTCTTTCCCCATTACATTGCCTTGACACTCTTTTTGAAAATGTATTGACCATAAGTGTGAGAGTTTATTTTTTCTGTGGCTTTGTAGTAAGTTATAAAACTGGGAAGTATGATTCCTCCAAATTTATTATTCTTTTTCAAAATTATTTTGGCTAAGCTACCTGGAGGGAGTAGTAATTGGATCTGTGGGCTCAGGTCCGTGGTCATAGGGGGACACCAAGCTCAATTGGCATAACGTACTACACATAAACATTGTTCCACATCCTGCTTTGGCAAGTAGTGACTGGGATCTTAAAAGCTTACAAGCAACCATCTAGGTGAAACGATGGGTCTCTCCACATGCAGAGCAAAGAAGAATGAGGAAAACCAAAGACACATGGAAACAGTTAGGCCAAAGGACTGGTACATCATGTGATCCTCAGCCTATATGACTATGAGACCTGAAGAACTAGATGGTACCCAACTACCACTGTCAACCACTCAGAGGGGGTTCTATGTAGAAGATTCTGGATAGAGTGGGAAAACAATGTGGAACAAAACTGAAAATCATTAAAAGAAAAAAAAGGAAAGGACCAGGTTTGCTGGTCTGATAGAGCCTGGTGGAACCCCTGAGACTATGGCCCCTAACTGCCCTTCCATTCTGGAACAGAACCCACCCCTGTAGCTTCCAGCCAAACAAAAGACAGGCATATTAGCTGAACATTTACATTAGGTAGATACACTCCTTGGAGGGCAGGGCATGTTGCAGTTGCAGGCGTGTGGTGCTCCAGGGCCTGCAGAGCCTGCTTGAGGTTTGACCTGGCAATGCACTGCTTCTGGGGGCTTGTGGAGGGGATCTGCAAGCTAGCAGGGGGGAAGAGGCTGGCCTTGTGTGAGTGCAGAGTGTGGTCTGGGCACATCCCTGTTCACGCCTCAGCCCGCGCTGTTCAGAAGGGGGGTGCCAGGCCTGTGCACGCTGCCGCCGCCGCCGCCTGGTGAATGTGGGCACGCTGGGCGCCTGGACTTGAGCCTCAACAGTCAACAGCTGTCTGAGTGAAGAGACCCTCTAGCTCCAGTGGGCCAGGAGGAATAGGCACATCTGAAGCCAAAGGCTGAGGTGTTTCCACCCAGCCTCTAGTGCCTTGCACCTGGACCTTCAAGCCTCTAAAGTCCTCAACCGTCAACAGCTGTTTGAGTGAAGAGAACCTCTATCTCCAGTGGGCCAGGAGGAGGAGGCACATCTGAAGCCAAAGCCTGAGGTGTTTCCACCCAGCCTCTAGTGCCTCACACATGGAACTTGGACTTAAAGCCTCTAAATTGTAAGAATAATCTCCTGCTCACTAAGGCCATCTCGTTTGAGGTATGTTCTTGTCAGAGCAGCACCAGCAAGACAGATTATAAAGACACAGTCTCTGTCACAATCAACAGGTTACTGTAACAAGGAAGTGGACCTGAGGTAACTGTCAGTTTGTGCAGCATGACCTTCACTGCAGTTAGCTATGATCCGTCTAGCTAAAGTCACTGTCTGTGTGTCCAGCATCGCTGTAACTGTAAATAGTTAAGGAAAGTAAGTGTAACTGGGTCTCCGGGAGCAAGGTGAGCACGGGCGGGCTTGTGCTTACTCACTGATCTGCACTGAACACTTTCCCTTGTTCCCCCCCGAGAGGGACCGGGTCTCCGGGAGCAAGGTAAGCACGGGCGGGCTGGTGCTTACTCACTGATCTGCACTGAACACTTT
>NW_006921643.1:4549471-4561006 GCF_000298275.1 Orycteropus afer afer | reverse complement strand
AAGGAGATGGATTGATACGGTGGCTGTGATGATGGGCTCAAGTATAGCAGGGATTGTGGGGCTGGCGCGGGATCGGGCAGTGTTTCGTTTTGCTGTGCATGGGGTCGCTATGAGTCGGAAACGACTTGATGGCACTTAACAACAACAACAACTCCTTGGAGAGATCCATCATGGGAGAATAGAAGGGCTGTGTTTGCACAGGGAGACCGCTCGGGGGGCAGGAGTGCATGGGAGGGAAGGACACAGGGAAGAGGTTGCTATGGGGAGGAAGTGGGAGGAGAGCCATTGCATTGTGGGAAATTGCAGTCAATGTCATCAGACAAAGTGTATGTGAACTGCTGTATGGAAAATGAATTTGCTCTGTAAGCTTTCACCCAAATCACAATAAAAATTTTTTAAAAAATTATTTTGGATATTCTAGGTCCTTTGAGTTTCCATATGAATTGTAGGATCAACTTACAGTTTCTGCAAAGAAGCCAGCTGGGGTTTTGATGGGAGTTGTGCTGCATCTGATATCAATTTGCGGAGGAAACCCTTAACCAGGACATCATACCAGCTATCAAACCCAATGAAAAGGAAAAGGGAGGAACATATAGGGGAGAGAGAGACAGGAGAAAAAAGAGAAGCAAAGGGAAGGAGAGGAGGACAAAAAGGAAAAGGAAGAAAGAGAAGGAAGTAAATATACTGGAAGATAGGAGTTGTTGTTAATATGAAGCAAACAGAAGTGAATTCAGGTATGGAGAGGACCCATACAAATCAAGAAGCAGAATCTTGGGATTAGTGAATTAGTCAATAGATACATCTTCCATTAATTCTAATTTCAGCCCATATGTGAGTAGATGGCCTGGCTTCTTCCATCTCAAGATCAATTTCCTCTTTTCCTTAGGATTTCTTCCAAATACCTGGAAGTTATGGGGATGCCTTATATGTCTAGATTTGTGGGCTTTAATGAAAGGCCTTAGTAGAAAAGCCCTCAATAGATAAATCTTCCATTAATTCTAATTTCAGCCCATATATGGGTAGAACTTGAATTGTAGCCTGCAGCTTCCCTAATAAATCCCATAATCTGTGAGTTCTGTGTAGCCACTGCAGTGAATTATTGAACCCAGGAGAGAGGTGGTGGATGTTTTGGGAGGAAGGGTTGGTGAAAGGGCTGGAGGGAGGCAGCATGTCTGGCCTCACAGGAATAGGCCTTGGGTTACTGATGGTGATTCTATCTTCCTCTTGTGGGGTTAAAGGAGGTCAGTAGATGTGGCCTCCCTGCCTTTTTAGCAGTTGGTGTCAGAAGCGGTGGGATTCCTTGCAGTGACCCAGATTAATAGAAGCATGGGATTTTGTAAAAGAAAGAAGAAGGGGTCTGGGAAGTGAAACTTTGGATTCTTAGATGGTGACTTTGTTTGGTGTTACCTCTTAAAGGAGATAATTGATCCAGAGGCTAGGGCTTTTGGTTACACCTAGCCAAAGGCCCAAGGCCATATAAATAGAATGGGACGGTAATCAAGATGAAGAGATGAACCTGGAATGTCTTTAAAAGGATTATGTGTTTTGGATTATGTGCTTATCTGAATGTACTACCTCGGAAAGAAGGTTGGGCAATCTATTTCGACTCAATGGCACATAACAACAACAACAGTAGGTGTTTGTTAAATGTAAAGTATACATATTATTAGGAGCTCTGGTAGCCTCATGCCTAAGGCACTTGACTTCTAACCAGAAGGCTGGTGGTTCAAATCCACCAGCCACTCCTCAGAAGGAAGCTTGGGCAATCTACTTCCATAGTGATACTGCCTTGGAAACCCGAGGAGAGGTAGCTATGAGTCAAGTCCAACTCGACGGCATATAACAACAACATGGTAGATGGCCTGGCTTCTTCCATCTCAAGATCAATTTCCTCTTTTCCCTAGGATTTCTTCCAAATACCTGGAAGTTATGGGGCTGCCTAGGTTTGTGGGCTTTAATGAAAGGCCCCAGTGGAAAAGCCCCTTATCTCAATAATGGAGAGAAATAAATTTCATCCCCAGCCCTTTTCTGCAGTGGTAAGTGTTACAGCCTCTTCTTGGTGTCAGGGAAGTTGGCCTGCCTTGAGGACTCTGCTCTGGGGAGATGGCATCTGGAGGGTGTGTGAATCTCAGAGGGTGCTCTGGACTGTGTTCACGGTGGTGAATGGATCTGTGACTCTGACAGGTTCAGGATCTGGTTAACTCAGCTGAGTCCAAAGTGTCTTACTACAGTCTGTACCCGCTGTATCTCACCCAGACCATCTTCTTGGCTAAGACCTGGTGAGGGAGTGAGGGTATGGGAGGTGAGGGAGTGAGGGTGTGGGAGGTGAGGGGAAAGGCTGGAGGAGAAGTGAATTTAATTCCCTCCAAGTGAATGGAAAAGGGATGATTGAAATTGCTCATTTAGCAAACGATTTAGCCAGCTGTAGAAAATCCTATTAAATGACAATTCTTATTTCAGTCCCTGGCTCCTGGGAAGAGCAGCTCTGGGCTTTATGAAGAGTAGGGCACAGTTTCTCTGAATTCAGTTAAACAATCATCACCAACAAGAAGCTAAAAGCCTGCAGCAGGCAAACTTCACCAGGTCTCCCTGTCTCATCCCACACCGTCAACCTAGCCCCTCACATCATTCATCAATATCTGGTTAGTTGAGCCTTTTCTCTGTCCATTGTAATATAGATAGCAAGCATTTTATGGGTCCCTATTAAGCAATGTGATCAGTGTCAATTACCTAATAAGATTCTGGAAAGTCTTGATTTAAAATCCTGTCCTTGATTGTGACTTGGCTTTGTCTGGAGCCAATGTGATAACTGCATTGACATCCAAACTAATTGCACTATAGATGTGGGGTCTCACTCCCAGCCTGAGTTTAGTTTTGGGGAAATCCACCCTCTGCCCAAGGAGGCTGATTTCTGTCAATATGCAGGGGGTATGAGTGAACTTACTGAGTGCTGCCTAGCAGCCTTAGGTGTGGGGGTCTCTGGGTGTGGAGGGAAAGGCTGGGGCCAGAGGTGAGTAAAGGGACACAGAAGAATATCAGCTTCCCAAGGGCAGGGATTTTGTCTGTTTTGGTCTCTGTAAAACAGAGCATAGTGGCCCTACAAGATAAGCAGGACAGCTAAGTGACTGAATCCCCCACCCTTTATCCTATTTATCCTGACCTTCTTGGGCTAGCCAAAACCAGCTCAAGTTGGTTTGGCAGTCATCTTAGCACCATCAGTGACCTTTGGGTCACTAAGTGCCTCATGAATATTAATCTCTCCACCTCTGGGTGGAGTTTAGCCTCCATTTTCTATACACGTGATGTATGTTGTTGTTATGTGCCATCGAGTAGGACCAGACTCATAGCAACCCCTTGGGTTTCTGAGGCAGTATTACTATGGAAGTAGATTGCCCCATCTTCCTTCTGAGGAATGGCTGGTTGATTTGAACCGCCAGCCTTCTGGTTAGCAGTCAAGTGCCTTAGGCAGTATGCTACCAGAACTCCTACGTGATGTATGGAGAAGTATATAACCTTAACTACACCTACATAGAATGTAGAAATATATATATACTCATGATTTTGTATGACTTCTTATTTTGTAAACTGTATATAAAAGAAACTTGAAAGAGTCTCCCTTGAAGGAGTCTTGGAGGCAATAGCTCTGGCTGTTCCCTTCCTTGGCCAAAGAAATAAAAGTGCCTTTCTGTTCTCCCACTTTGGTCTCTTATTTATTGGCTACAATGAGTCATGCTGAGCAGAGCCTGGATTTTACCCAGCAGCATCTGTGTTTCTGTAGTACGCTACCTGGCACGTGATACCAAACCAAAACCAAAACCAAATGCACTGCCATTGAATCGTGACTCAGAGCAACCCATCCCTGGGTTTCCAAGGCTGTAGCTCTATGGAAATAGATTGCCCAATCTTCCTTCTGAGGAGTGGCTGGTGGGTTTGAACCACCAGCCTTCTGGCTAATAGTCAAATGCCTTAGGCACTGCACCACCAGAGCTCCTACAAATAACTATGAATGAAGGAACAATATCTCAGGATGGTCCCTGCAGCCAGCAACCCCTTCTCTTTGCAAGTACTTTCTTTCCCCCTCACTGGAACTCTCGTAGGTTTTGTAGAAGATAAATCCTAGAGACTAAAGGATAGGTTTTTTAGACCTGTGATTAATTTAGGTATAGTTTCCTAGAAGATGAAGATACATTTTTTTGTATTTTGTAAAAATCCTTCTACCCTGAAGACAGTAATTGCCTAGTTTGGGCTGGTGGTCTGGGACACAAATATTTAATATTGACAATCTGGGGGGTTTCATTTTTTCTTTCTTTTTAAAATATCCCCCACTCCTATCCCTGAGCTATTCATAAAGTTCTCAGTGGCCAATTTTTTCAGAAGTGGAAGGCCCCATCCTTCCTCCTAGTCTATTTTAGTCTGGAAGCTCTGCTGAAACCTGTCTATCATGGGTGACCTGTTGGTATTTGAAATACTGGTGGCATAGCCTCCAGCCTCACCAAAAACCAAAACCAAACTCACTGCCGTCGAGCCGGATCTGACTCATAGCAACCCCTCCTTGAGTTTCTGAGGTGGTATCACTATGGAAGTAGATTGCCCCATCTTCCTCCCGAGGAGTGTCTGGTAGATTTGAACCGCCAGTCTTCTGGTTAGCAGTTCCAGCCTCACAGCAACATGCAAACCACCACAGTACAACAAACTGACAGATGTCATGTTGCACTGGGCAAATCTGCTGCAAGAGTGTTAAGGAGCAAAGATGTCACTTTGAAGACAAGGTGCACCTAACTCAAGCTGTCATACTTTCAGTTGCCTCATATGTGTGTGAAAGCTAGACAATGAATAAGGAAAACTGAAGAGAAGCTGATGCCTTTGAATTGTGATGTTGGCGAAGAATACTGAAAATACCATGGACTGCCAGAAGAACGAACAAATCCATCTTGGAAGAATTACAGCCAGAATGCTTCTTGGAAGCAAGAATGGCCAGACTTCATTTCACCTTATTTAGTCATGTTGTCAGAAAGGATCAGTTCCTGGGGAAGGATATCATTTTTGGTAAAGTAGAGGGTCAGCAAAAAAAGGGAAGACCTTCAATGAGATGGACTGACACAGTGGTTACAATGATGGACTCACGCATAGCAAGGATTGTAAGGATGGTGCAGGACTACGCAGTGTTTCATTCTGTTGTGCATAGGGTCGCTATGAGTTGGAGCTAACTCTGTGGCACCGAACAACAAAAACAACCTCCCCCCTGGGCAGGATGATATTCTGGCTTTCTTCAGAGGAACACAGTGATCCCTTTTCTTCCTTACTTTTCTTAACTCTTCTTTTAGAAAAGAATTAATTTGAAATCACTTGCCAGAATTATTTGTTAATTTTGCATTAGAGTTCAAATTCTAAAGCACTTGGTTTGTGGGAGGCTATGATTTACATGGGAGCACTAACTCCATTTTGAGTATTGACACGAGTTTAGATTAGATGTCATTTGAGTTTTCTGACCATTAAGCCAGCAACATAAAAAAAAAACCCAAAAACCAAAAAACAAAAAACCAAGGCGGTATCTCTACAGCAGTAGATTGATTGACCAGTCTTCCTTCTGAGGAGTAGCTGGTGAGTTTAAACTGCCAGTCTTCTGGTTAGTAGTCAAATGCCTTAGGCACTACACCACCAGAGCTCCTAAACCAGCAATATGGCTATGCTTAAACAAGGCCAGAGCAAGTCCAGGGAGGGGTCACTTGCCCTCAGAAAGCGTGGTGGAAAGTAGATTACAACTCCCAAGCAAACCTAAGGAATGGCTATTTGCCCTTACACACACTGCCCTCAAGTTGGACCCGACTCATAGCGACCCCTCCTTGGATTTCTGAGGCAATATCGCTATGGAAGTAGATTGATCAACCTTCCTTCTGAGGAGTGGCTGGTGGGTTTGAACCACCAGTCTTCTGGTTAGCAGTCAAATGTCTTAGGTACTATACCACCAGAGCTCCCTGTTTGCCCTTAGGCTTACACAAAGAACTAGGACACTTGCCTGGTTGTATCCTTAATGATTTACTGAAAATGCAAAAATATAAAAATAAAAAACCCCTCAAGCCCAAACCCACTGCCATGGAGTTGATTCTGATTCATAGTGACCCTCTAGGACAGAGTAGAACTGCTCCATAGGTTTTCCAAGACTACAAATCTTTTTATTATTATTATTATTTTATTTTTTTCATTGTGATTTGGGTGAAAGTTTACAGAGCAAATTCACTTTCCATACAGCAGTTCACATACACTTTGTCTCATGACATTGACCACAATTTACCCCAATGCAACAGCTCCCCTCCCACTTCCTTCTCATAGTTACCTCTTCCCTGTGTCCGTCCCTCCATGCACTCCTGCCCCCTGAACTGTCTCCCTGTGCATAAGCAGCCCTTCTTTCACCCATGATTGTTCTCTCCAAGGAGTGTATCTACCTCAGGTAAAAGTTCAACTTATATGCCTGTCTTTTGTTTGGCTGGAAGCCACAGGTATGGGTTCAATTCCAGACCTGAAGGGCAGCTAGGGGCCATAGTCTCAGTGGTTCCACCAGGCTCTATTGGACCAGCAAACCTGGTCCCTCCTTTTTTTTTCACCAAATGATTTTGAGTTTTGTTCCACATTGTTTTCCCTCTCTATCAAGGATCTCCTACATAGATCCCCTTCCAAGTGGTTGACAGTAATAGCTGGGCACCATCTAGTTCTTCTGGTCTCATAGTTGTATAGGCTGCAGATCGGATGGTGTACCAGTAGCTAGAACTAATTGTTTCCATGAATCTTTGATTTTCTTTCTTCTTTGCTCTGGACGAGGAGAGACCGATCGTTGCGTTTAGATGGCAGCTTGCAAGCTTTTAAGATCCCAGTCGCTACTTGCCAAAGTAGGATGTGGAACAATGTTTTGTGTAGTATGTTATGCCACTTGAGTTTGATGTCCCCTGCGACTATGGTCCTAAGCCCACAGATCCAACTACTTGCTCCTTCTGGGTAGCTGGCTGTGACCAAGAAGTGACTACTTCTTGTCCCTTGCCAGCTCTACCATATACCTGGGAATTCTTACAGAGCATACCAATACACTTGTAGAAACACTGTCTGCCAACCCTATACATGTTCTTGGGCACACTCCCCCCTGCATACATATGCCTACTAATTCAGCCTGTCCACACATCTATCCACCCATATATCCATGTTTGCCTTCAAAGACAACGCAGTACTGTATGTGCAAAGGGGTTCATCTTTGTTGTCTGTACTTCCCATGTACCTCTCTACATCTTCCTCTTCCTCAATGCTGTGTTGATCACTCACATTTGGTACATTGCCCTTCTCTTCACTCAAATCAGTACTTATCTCTACCCGTCTAACAGTGTTCCCTCCTCTCCCCTCTCACCCCTGGTAACCAACAAAGAAAATTTCCTTCCATATATATATACACCTTCCTTGACTTTTTACAATAATGGACTAATACAGTATTTGTCCTTTTGTGATTGACTTATTTTACTCAGCATAATGTCCTCCAAGTTCATCCATGTTATGCAGTGTTTTTCAGTTTCTATGTTATTCTTTAATGTTACATAGTATTCCATTGTGTCTATGTACCATAGTTTGGTTATCCATTCCTCAGTTGATGGACATCTAGGTTGTTTCCATCTTTTGACTGGTGTAAACAGTGCAGTGATGAACAGTGCATATGTCTGTTCTTGTCACGGCTCTCACTTCTTTAGGATATATACCTAGTAATGGAATGTCTGGGTCAAATGGTATTTCTAATTCCATCTTTTGAAGGAATTGCCATACTGCTTTCCACAGTGGTTGTACCATTTTACAGTCCCACCAGCAGTGTATGAGAGTCCCAATCCCTCCACATCCTTGCCAGCATTTGTTATTTTCTGTCTTGTTGAACTTTGCTACTAGTGTTGTGGCAAGATGGTATCTCATTGTTGTTTTGGTTTGCACCTCTCTAAGGCTAATGATCATGAGCATTTCTTCATATGTTTGTTGGCCACCTGAATATCCTCTTTGGTGAAGCAAGGCTACAAATCTTTAAGGAAGCAAATTGCCTCATCTTTCTCCCGCTCAAGCAGCTGGTGGATTCAAACCACTGATTTTTTGGTTGCAATCAAATACTTTAGCCACTATGCTACAAGAACTCCTTATTCTGGATTTTTTTTTTTCTGGAGCAACACAAGTGGTCCTTTTTTCCCCTCTCACTTTTATTAACTTCTCTCTTAGACAAGAATTAATTTGAAGCACTTGCCAAATCCATCTGTCAATTTTGCATTAGAGTTTAAATTTTAAAGCACTTGATTTTGTACTGAATATAGCTGCATGTTATCTAATTCAAGTTAAAAGTTGAGGTTCTGGTGTTGTCTTGTAGCCACCTTATAGCTATGACTTAGGGTAATGTGGTCATGAGTCATACCCCAACAACCACATAGCCAGATTGTCAAGGTCCAGAACCAATCCTTTAAGCTTTTTAATCTGCAGTTGTGTAGTATCCTAACAGCCGTACTTTCCTTACTTCTATAGTCTCGACTGTGACAGTGATGGATTGACCTGTCAGTACTCATGATCTTTTGATGATTTCCTTTGTTTTCTATCACATATAATGAAAACCATGACTGTGAGTCAGCAGACCCCATCAGCCTCATGCTGATGGTTTGCCTCATCCAGAAGATTGTTTCTGTTTTTGTCTTTGCCCTGTTTAAGACTCAATAAAAGAGTTTCTATAGAATATATTTGAATTTGGGGTCTTTTTTCCCCTGGCACAATTTTCAGTTGTCATTCAATATCTCAGCAGCATTTGATCCAGCATTTCACATCTTTCCTTTTGAAACACATTCTTCATTTGTCTTCCTGGGCATCAACATACTTACTGGTTTTCATCTTGCTTTCTCAGAGCTTCTTCCCAATCTTCATGCCCTTAAAATGTTCCAGGCCCAGAGTTCAGTCTTCTGTCTACACTCATTTCTAGATGATTTTCTCTAGCATCAAACTTCTCTATAGATATATGGATGGACAGATGAATGGAAGAGTGACTAAGCAATGGGTAGATTATTGCATGTATGAAAGAATAAAAAAACAGATGGATGGAAGTTGGTGCCACCACTATTTACTCCAGTTGCTTGTGATAGAAACTGGGTGGGAAGGGGCCTCATTCTTGATTCCTTATATATTTTCACTTCCCACATTTAACCAACCACTAAGTCCAACTAGTTTTACATTTCAAGTATTTCTCAGATTCATTCCCTGTTCTTCGTTTCAACTTCTATTTCTGTAGTATATGTTCTTCATCTCTTGCATGGCTACTACTACAGCCTCTTAACTCATCTCTCTGTTTTCAACCTTGTAGTCACTCCCACCACCATCCATACTCCTGCCAGAGGAATCATTCTGAAATATGACTATACCTGTGCCACTCCCCTGCTTAAACCCTTAGGGTAAAGTCAAAATTCCGCAGTGTGATATATCAAGCAGCTATGATGACCTTGAGCTTGGCCATTTCTCTAGCTTCTACTCCTGTCACTCTTTACCTTGCACTGATCTGTATGCTTTTGAAATAACAAACATGAGAGCAACAAAAGAAAAAAACAAAACAAAACTGGAGTTCATTTAAAAAAAAAGAAAACACCTTTCGTGTGTCAAAAGATATTATCAAGAAAGTGAAGAGACACCCTATAGAATGAGAGAAAGTATTTGGGTACCATATATCTGATAAAGGTTTAATATCCAGAATATATAAAGAACTGTAATTCAGAAACAAAAAGACAAACAACCCAATCAAAATATGAGCAAAGGACTTGAATTGACTCTTTTCCAAAGAAGATATAAAAATGGCTAATAAACACATGAAAAGACAGCATCAAAATCAAATCCATAGTGAGAAACCACTTCACATTCACAAGGATGGCTATTACAATTTTTTTTTTAAAGGAAAATATCAGGGATTTGAGAAGATGTGGAGAAATTGTAATTCTTTCTGTGGGAAAAAGTTTGGTGGCTCCTCAAAGAGTTAAACAGAATTACCAGGAAATTCACTTGGTATATAGCCAAAAGAATTGAAAGCAGAGACTCAAACAGTACTTGTACACCAATGCTCTTAACAGCATTATTCACAATATTCAGAAGGTACAAGCAACCCAAGTGTCCATCAACAGATGAGATAAACAAAATGTGGTACATTCATAAAATGGAATATTATTCTGCCATAAAAAGGAATGAAGTTCTAATGTATACTATAACATTGATGAACTTTGAGAACATTTGCTAAATGAAATAAGCCAGATACAAAAGGATAAATAATGTATGATCTCATGTATATGAACTATCTGGAATAGCAAATGCATAAAAATAGATTAGTGGTTACCATGGGCTGCGGGAGTAGGAAGGAATGGAGAATTAGTTATTGGTACAGCATTTCTGTTTAGGATAATGGAAAGTTTTTGGAAAAAATAGTGCTGATGATTGCACAACATTGTGAGTATGATTAATGCCACTGTGTTGTACACTTGAAAATGGTTAAAATGGCAAGTGTTATGTCAGGTATATTTTACCAGAAAAAAAAAAGAAAGAAAAAAGAAATATCAAATGGCCGTGGTTCACATCATGGATCATGCTGTTTCTCCCCTCTGTCCTTCACTCATACTGGTCCTCCTGTCTGGAATACCCTTTCCTCACCTTAATATCTCAGAATTCTTATTGCTTTAAGTTGTTGAAAGCATGTACTTTTGTATTTGTGTTTATGCTTATTAACAGGGCTGGAACTACGGTATAAAATTCAAGGAGAGTCTTGTAAGTGAGTACTTGTGCATCCTTAAATTTTTGTGTAATGTGCCTCACTTGCCTCATCCTACTCTCCTAAACTGGGAGTTTCTTAAGGGTAAGAACTTGAAAGGATGCATTACAGGTTCACTGCCAGGATTTCAAATCTAGATTATCTCTCTTATTAGCTGTGGGCATCTGAACACATTATGTCTCTGTGCCTCAATTTCCTCATCTGTGGAAAAAGAATAATACTAATAATATTTCCACCATAGGATCCCTCCCATTATAACAAAAAACTGTCTTTCCTATTAAAATTTTAAAGTTTATTGACTTAATGTTCTTTACAGTATTCTGTTATGACTTTAAAATTTCTACTAGATCCATAATTATGTTCTCTGTGGAAAATTTTGATATTGTTTATTTATGTTTTGTCCTTTTCTTGATCAAGCTTGTAAAAAGTTTTGTTGATCCTGTTAGTATCTCTGTTTTCTTATACATTAATGTATTCTGTGGTCATGATTTCTTCTTTTGTTCTTTTGGGTTAATCTGTTCTTTTTTAATATCTTGAGTTGGATGGTTTTTCCACTTTTTTTCTCTTATATAAACATTTAAATCTATACATTTCCCTTTAAGTACCACTTGAGCTGTACTACACCGCTGTCTTTCATTTCTAAATATCTGTTTTGATTTTGATTATTTTTTTGTCCCATGAATTTGGAAGTGCTTCCAAATGTAGGGGCCCTTGTTATCCTTGTGGTTTTTTTTTTTTTT
>NW_006921643.1:4539901-4546020 GCF_000298275.1 Orycteropus afer afer | reverse complement strand
AAGAAGGGACCATTCCCTGGAGAAGGATGTCATGCTTGGTAGGGTGGAGGGTCAACGAAAGAGGGGGAAGCCTTCAACGAGATGGATTGACACGGTGGCTGCGATGATGGTCTCAAGTATAGCAGGGTTTGTGGGACTGGTGCGGGATTGGGCAGTGTTTCGTTCTGCTGTGCATGGGGTTGCTATGAGTTGGAAACGACTCGACGGCTCTTAACAACAACAACAGCTATGTCACTGTCACCTCAAACTTCCCTTTCTTTTCTTGTAAAAATGGGGATTATCTTGGATTTGCAGGGTTATTGGGGGGGTTACTGTAAAGGCCTTCAACACAGGGCTGGACACAAAGTAGACCTTTGATGTGTTGGTTTATTTCACTTTCCTTCATTGAGCCTATAGGGATGGAGAGGAAGTGAAGTTAGAGCTGGCTGGCTGCTGTTATAACCTTCTAAGCTATCTTTTTCTGGACTTCCTCTCTCCTTAGAAAGCCTCTTCTTGTTCCTGTGTGGCTGTACTTTTCTGATGTCCCTCCCAGGGAACAGCTTGAAACTGGCCATGACTGTAGGAAAGTGAAGGAAAGAGGATGCAAATCAGTACCCTGCTTCTTATCAAGTTACTGTGACACCTGCTTGGACAGAATTTTTATCTCCCATCTGGAGCACCCAATTAATTCTTCATGCCATCAGTTACCATATCTCAGAGACAACAGCTCCTCAGACCCTCAGTGAGTAAGGTCATCGTCCTCAGCAGCCACACAAACTCAGGGTTTGCCTCTGACCTTCCTGGGGTCCTCAGGTCAGATGAACGTCTGGAGGGCCACTCCTGCCTTGCCCTGGAGCTGTTGCTGAGTTTCCCTTCAATACTGACTGCAACTTCCCCTACCTTCTCTCTTTAAGGCTCAGTCCCAGTGTGCGAAGTGGATTGAGTACCTTTGAAGGTTTTCCTATCTTTGAATCCAAGGAGGAAGAGGCAAGAAACACAGAAGCACAGGATCTAAACCCTCAAAAAACGCATTGTCATTGAGTCAATTCCAACTTATAGTGACCCTAAAGGGCAGAGTAGAACTGCCCCATAGGGTTTCTAAGGCTACAGTCTTTATGGAAAGCAGACTGCCACATCTTTCTCCCACAGAACAGCTAGTGAGTTTGAATCATTGCCCTTTTGATTAGCAGTTGAGTGCTTAACCACTGCTCCACCAGGGCCCCCTCACTGGAACTAAAGGGAAGGAAAAGGGAAGCTCTGGACATGGTTGTTTTATTCCCAGACAATGATAGCTTTTTTGTCTCCATTCTCACCATTACCTTTAGTTCCTTTGCCTCTTGTCATTTTGTCCCTCCCACTCTAATTCCCATACATAGATCACACAAGGTTCATTTTCTCTGCACCTGCCTTCAGGCTGCTAGACAAAACCACACAACCATGCTCACTAGCTCCAATGTCTAATTTGTGGTCAGGTCTTTAGTGCCTCTTGGAAATCCTTATAATGTCTCCAGCTTCCACTCTCTCTCATTCTCCTTTTATGGGCACTTGGGGGTTGTTTGCACTTTTAGGTATTATGAATAATTGCTATGTACATTTTTGCACATGCGTTTTTGTGGACTTAAGTTTTTCTATTTCTTGGGTAAATATCTGGTGGTGGAATAGCAGATCATAAGAAAGGTGTATATTTCATTTTAAAAGAAATTGCCAGATAATGTTCCCAAATGGTTGTACTACTAGGCTTTGTGCTAGAATAAGATTATCAGAGGGATAAACACCAGAAAGCTGTTTTTTTTTTTTTTTTTTTTAAAGCTCCCACCATGATTTCAATGCAGCTAGTTTCTTGATTGGCATTTGGAAACTACTGGACTGCTGCACTTGATATCTTTCTCATTTTCTCTACTTAGTAAATGTAATTCTGGTTTCCATGTCACCACATGTCATGGTTGCAAACAACAGAATTGTTGGCTAACTATGATTTAAGCAGTAAGGACATTTATCTATCTCCCATAACAAGACATCCAGAGGTAGGTGGTTCCAGATTTGGTTAATTCATCCACTCAGTAATGTCATCAAAGACCTAGGCTTTTCTAATTTTCCCCTTTGCCATGTTCAGGGTATTTACTCCATTCTCAGGCCTGTCCCCTCACAGTTCCAAGATGGCTGCCAGAGCTCCAAACAGCATTAGTTCACATGACAACTTCCAAGGCAGGAAGGAAAGGGGTTGAAGATTTCTCCTGGAACATATATCTTGTATTAGAGAGAAAGATCTTTTCCAGAAACTTCCCAAGTCCATTGTCCGGAACTGGATTGTCTGTCCATCTCTAGGCTTAAAGGGGAAAGAGGTGTTGAGAAAGCATTTGGTATTTTTGAACCCCTAGAGTAGAAGGTAAGAGCTCTGGTGGCATAGTGGCTAAAGCATTCAACTGCTAACCAAAGGATCAAATTCACCAGCTGCTCTGTAGGAGAAAGGTGAGGCAGTCTGCTTCCATAAAGATTTACAGCCTTGGAAACCCTATGAGGCAGTACTACTCTGTTCTATAGTGTTACTATGAGTTGTAATTGACTCAATGGCAGTGGGTTTTTTTTTTTTTTTTATTGGGAGGCAGTCCCTCCAGTAAGGAAGAGGGGTGGGAAAATGGCTTTTGGTAGGTAATAACAGTGTTTCCTATATAACCTCTCTAAAACTGCTCTTAAAAGGTCACCAAGAATCTCCTTAATTGCTAGATCCAATGACTGCTCTCCAGTTTTCCTTGTTCTTGATCTATCTGTGGTTAACTTTGCTGGCTTCTTGGCTTAAAACTCTTGGTATCTGCAACACATTTTCTATACTTCTCTGATCACTCTCAGCCTTCCACTTGGCCTCCCCTCTACTACCCTTCTCCTCTTTGTATGTTGGTATCATCCTGGGTTTTGAAACCACACCCTATATCAGCAGCTCTTGAGCATTTAACCAGGCAATTCACCCTACCCATGTGATCCAGACCTAATGACAGCTGATTGAAACCTTGAATTCTTATGTTTGGCAATGGGCTTCCTTTCCCCCTGTAGTCCTGATTGGCCCTCTGCCATGTCTCTGCCTCTTCTCTCTGTTAAAGAGCTACTGCTTTTTATAAGGTCCTTACCAGTTTCTTCTTAAGTACAGATTTTTTTTTTAAGTTATTTATACAGAGGCTTATCTAAAGTATAAGGAGCTCTGGTGGTGTAGTGCCTAAGACATTTGACTGCTAACCAGAAGGTTGGCAGTTAAAACCCACCAGCCACTCCATAGAAGGAAGACTGGGCAATCTACTTTTTTAAAGATTTACTGCCTCAGAAATCCAAAGTCAGAATCAACTCGATGACAGTGAGAGTGTTTTTTGGTTTTGGTTTATCTAAAGTATGGCTGATATGGCATGTGCCCTGGGTACTACTTGAAGGGAGGCGCCACTGAGTGGTTTCTATTAACCATGGCAGTTTTCATTGCCAGCTGTGAGAGATCATTCAGTAAATTAAAACTAATACTTTTGTATTTGGGAGCCTCCATAGGTCAAGGCAGACTGTGTGATCTTATCCTTTCCCAGAAGCACTTATCTGTGTATAGCCTTATTTCCAAGTTATCTAGGCACAACACCATGGGAGCCCCTAGTCAGCAGGCAGAGAAACTTATTTCTTGCTATCTACCCCAGGTCTGTGTGTGGACATTAATTTTAGTGTGGTTATCTCCAATGAGCCAAACAGATTTGGAAAGGCAGCACCAAAGAGGCCAGCCTGATTGAATTTCTCTTCCCCACCCCTTTAGAAGCTCCTATCATTCTTTCTGGACTATGTGAAGAAGAGCGTGGCATCAGGATTGGAGGAAGACTCATTAACAACCTGCAATATGCAGACAACAACTTTGCTTGCTGAGAGAGAAGATGACTTGAAGCACTTACTGATGAAGGTTAAAGACTACAGTCTGCAGTATGGATTACACCTCAACAGAAAGAAAATAAAAATCCTCACAACTGGACCAATAAGCAGCATCACAATAAATGGAGAAAAGATTGAAGTTGTCAAAGATTTCATATTGGTTCCACAATCAACACCAATGGAAGCAGCAGTCAAGACATCAGACAACAGACATATTGTACTGGGCAAATCTGCTTCAAAAGACCTCTTTAAAGTGAGGAAGAGCAAAGATGTCTCTTTGAAGATGAAGGTGCACCTTACACAAGTCATAGTGTTTTCAATCGCCTCATATACATGTGAAAAACTGGACAATGAATAAGGAAGGCTGAAAAAGAGTTGATGCTTTTGAGTTGTGTTATTAGCAAAGAATACTGAAAGTAACATGGACTGCCAGAAGATGAACAAATCTGTCCTGGAATAAGTGCAGCTGGAAAGCTCCTTGGAAGGGAGAATGGCCAGACTTGGTCTCACCTACTTTGGTCATGTTGTCAGAAGGGACCATTCCCTGGAGAAGGATATCATGCTTGGTAAAGTGGAGGGTCAATGAGAAAGGGAAAGGCCCTTAACAAGATGGATTGACACAGGGCTGCAATGATGGGCTGAGGTATAGCAGGGTTGTGAGGCTGGCACAGGACCAGGCAGAGTTTTGTTCTGCTGTACATAGGGTCGCTATGTGTTGGTGCTGACTTGATGGCACCTAACAACAACCATTCTTTCTGCTCTTTCTTTTGGGGTGTCATCAGTTCTGGGAAGTTCTCACAGCCCACCTGGCTGTTCCCCCTCTTACCCTGCTATGTCTGATTCCAAAACATTCTGCTCTTTCTGATGTTGGGGATGACTGCCCATTGTGCTGGGCAGTGGGCCTGGCTGGATGTGAACTCATGGTGCTAGTGGCTGCAGATGTGGGCTCTGTCCATGGTGTGCTGTTCCCTGGGAGGTGGTTTGGAAATAAGACTCACATATCACAGGCTCCAGAGGAGTTTCTACCTGGAATGTCCAAGACTGCTCTGCTGAGTGTAGAAAGGGAAGAAACTGAGGTGGTGGTCGTGGTGGTGGTAGTGGGGGACTCTGAGCACATCATAGACCAATTTTCATCAGTGAAAGCAAGGAAATTGTGGTTGTAATTTTCATGTAGTGCCATAATGTGTTAAGTAAATGATTAATGACCTTGACTGGTATTTTTGAGTTGATATTATGGTAAAGTTATCTAAAAGATGGGTGGATGTTTGGACAGGGGTACAATTTCAGTGCTTGTCATAGGTACTATTTTCAATAGATAGTCTCTATATTTATAACCTCCCATAGGTTTGGTCTTGGAACTGCAAAGACCTTTGTTTTTCCACACATCTTGGGATTCAGAATTGGAATCAGAAGCTGAATTACTCTCTGTAATAAAAGGAAGATGTATTTGAAGTCCCAGAGTTTAAAAGATCAAGAAGGCAGAGCTAGATTCAGTTGAGAAGTGGGTGATGGAAATGCTTGAGAAAGACCCACCATATATGGTTATGTAAAGGAATTAGGATAGGAAACGTCAAGTAAAATAATATATGTTCTGACCCCTCCCTGAATTGCCCATATTTTCATGAAAACTTTTGAAGCCACCATGTGTGCAGTATGATTCAATATCAAATGGAAACCAATGAAAGGGCCACAGATTTTATGAGGCTAGTAGTATGGACAGCCGCATATCCAAGTCACACTCAAACTAATGAATCCTCTTTTACTGATCTCCCTGTTTTTAGCTTTGTATCCCTTCCAGTCTGCCCTCCACAAACCAACCAGAGTGATCTTCTAAGACACAAACCCAGGTAGGTCATTTCCTTGTTTAAAAACTTTAATGGCTCCCTAATTGGTGTTTCTCAACTTGGGATTCTTGAACCTCTAAGGACACATTTTCAGGGATCTTGAGTGTTTTTTTTTTTAAATGCATTTTATTGAAATAGAATTTATATACAGTGAAAGACACAAAAATAAATACACAATGCTTTTTTTTTTTTTTTTCAGTGTTTCCTCCCCTCCCCTCCCACCTCTGGAAACCAACAAAGAAAGTTTCCCTCCATATATAAACCTTTCCTTAACCTCCACAACAAACTAATACTTTGTTCTTCTGTGATTAACTTATTTCACTCAGCATAATGTCCTCCAAGTTCATCCATATTATGCAGTGTTTTGCAGACTCTACATTGTTCTTTAGTGCTGCATAGCATTCCATT
>NW_006921643.1:4538491-4539801 GCF_000298275.1 Orycteropus afer afer | reverse complement strand
GAAGGGCAGCTAGGGGCCATAGTCTCAGTGGTTACACCAGGCTCCATTGGACCAGCAAACCTGGTCCCCACCTTCTTTTTTTTTGCCTCCAAATGATTTTGAATTTTGTACCACATTGTTCTCCTATCCTTGTGTTTTTTAGTTCTATTTTGATTAACTCTATTGGTTTATTGATTTCTTGGTATCTGATGAGATATGTTCTCTGGCCTAGTATCTCATCAGTTTTTGTAAATGTTCCTTGGGTGCTTGAAAAGATAATTGTTTATTGCCTGTTCAAAAAAATTTCTTTTGGAATAATTAGAACAAGGCTGGCCTTTATAAGGTGGAGGTTAAAGATGTCCCAAATGTCCAACTTTTCCAAACTGTTGTACCACTCCATCATGTTTAACATCAACTCCTCCTCCTCCCCTCAGCAATCTTCCTTGTCTTAGGGTTCTGTATTTCACTGTAACATCTCACAGAACTCACAAACTGCCAAAAAAATGGCTCATGTGGTGGTGAAGACTAGGAGACTGGCAAGTCCCAAGTTTGTAGGTAAGTCTGGAGGTTTCTTCACTCAGGTGGCTGGGTCTGGTGAACCCAAATCAGCAGGTTGGATGAGCAGCTCCTGTCTGAAATCCAGGGCTTAGATGATGATGAACCAAATGCAGGACCAGAGCTAGAGAGCGAATTTTGCCAGAACATTCACATATATGCCCTCAAGGAAACTATGGTTGGTGAGTTAAGTCATTTCCTCCAGCAAAGTGGACTCAACATACATCTCACCCTAAACAGGCTTATCCACCCACTGCCATCGAGTAGATTCCAACTCACAGCAACCCCCACTGGGTTTCCAAGGTAGAAAATCTTTACGAAAGTAGATTGCCCCATCTTCTTTCAGTGGAGTGGGTGATGGGTTTGAACCACCAACCTTCTGATTAGCAGTCAAATGCCTTAGGCCTTTGTACCACTAGAGCTCCTTTAAATATAAAGGCATAGAGACTCGGATTATAATACATCACAAATGGAGGACTATGGCTAGAAGGGCCATGGCCATATTAAGCAATTCACTGCTCTGCATTGCCTCATAGTGTTGTTGTGAGAATAAATACTAGATAGTACCTAAAAAAGCACTTAAACTGTGTGTGGTACTTAATATGCTTTCAAGAAGTGGTGGCTATTGTTGTTGCTGATGATGTTGTTATTGTTATTATTGTTGTTGTTATTATTATTATTATTGGTGAGTAATAATCTCAGTCTGAAACTGACCAAACATGCAATCAGGTTGTGTTAATTGTCACTGGTGACTGGAATGCAAAAGTTGGAAACAA
>NW_006921643.1:4536998-4537682 GCF_000298275.1 Orycteropus afer afer | reverse complement strand
TGGGATTGCTAGGAGCTCTTGTAGCGTAATGCCTAAAGCACTTGACTGCTAACCAGAAGGGTGGCGGTTCAAACCCACCAGCCATTCCTCGGAAGGAAGATTGGGCAATCTACTTCCGTAGTGATACTACCTTGGAAACCCAAGGAGGGGTCACTATGAGTAGGGTCCAACTTGATGGCACACAACAACAACAACAACAATGGAATTGCTGGGTCAAATGGTATCTCCAATTCAGCTTTCTAAGGAATCGCCATATTGCTTTCCACAGTGGTTGTATTACTTCACAGTCCCACCAGCAGTGTATGAGAGTCCAAATCTCTCCACATCCCTGCCAGCATTTGTTATTTTCTGTCTTGTTGAACCTTGCCATCACTGCTGGAGTGAGATGGTATCTCACTGTTGTTTTGATTTGCATTTCTCTGATGGTCAATGATTGTAAACATCTCTTCATGTGTTAGCTGGCCACTTGAATATCCTCCTTGTTGAAGTGTCATGTCTTCTGCCCATTTTTTAATTGGATTGTTAATTCCTTTGGTATTAAGGCATTGGAGTTCTTTATAAACCTTAGATATAAATCCCTTGCCAGATATGTAATTATCGGCAAATATGAAATTCTTGCTGTCATTTTTGTTACGTGCTTTTCCGTGGTGTCGATTTCTTTGTTCCATATAATTTTCTTTTCTT
>NW_006921643.1:4490843-4510498 GCF_000298275.1 Orycteropus afer afer | reverse complement strand
ATGGACACTGGGAGGAGGTAACTATGGGGAGGAAGTGGGAGGGGAGCTGCTGCATTGTAAATTTTGGTCAATGACATGAGACAAAGTGTGTGTGAACTGCTGTATGAAAAGTGAATTTACTCTGTAAATCTTCACCCAAAGCCTAATAAAAAAAAAAAAGAACTCAAACAACATATTGTATTGGACAAATCTGCTGCAAAAGACCTCTTCAAAGTGTTTAAAAGCAAACATAGCACTTTGAGGATGAAGGAGGGCCTGACCCAAGCTGTGATATTGCCGTTGCCTTATGTGCATGTGAAAGAGGGACAATGAATAAGGAAGACAGAAGAATTGATGCCTTTGAGTTATGGTGTTGGCAAAAAATTTTGAATATACATTGACCTGCTAGGAAAATGAACAAATTTGTCTTGGAAGTCAGAATGCTCCTTAGGAGGAAGGACCGTGAGACTTTGTTTTATGTATTTTAGACATGTTATCATGAGAGACTGGGTTCTGGAGAAGGACATCATTCTTGGTAGAGGGTCAGTGAAAAAGATAGACTGTCAACAAGATGGATTAACACAGTGGCTACAACAATGAACTCAAACATGGCAATGATTTTGAGGAAGACTCACGACTGGGCAGTGTTTCATTTTGTTGTACATATGGTCTCTATGGGTGAGAACCAACTTGATGACACCTAACAACGACAATAACAATAACAAGGGTTGTAAAAAAAAGCCCAAGGAAGCTAGAAAAATATTTGTCAGAGATAGAATGTGTCCTGCAAAACTTAAAATATTGACTATCTGGCTCTTTATAGAAAATATTTGCCAACCCATGGGCTAAAACAACCATTTTGCTATATCTCACAATTTTGTGAGTCAGGAATTCAAGAAGGGTTTGGCTAAGTGAGGCTTCTGCTCCATGTGAGGTTGACTGGGATCTCTCAGAGGTATTCAGCTGGAGGCTTGTCTGGTCTGGATGGTCCAAGATGGCTTTACTCACATGTTTGGTGCTTTGTCAGGATGGCTTGAAGGCTGGACTCAGATGGGCCTCTTTTCCTTTCCATGTTTTCTCCATCAGGGTTATTTGACTTCTTACAGTTCTCCAGGACTCCAAGAGACCAAGGGAGGACGCTCTCAATGACTAGGCCTATAACAGGCATAATTTTATTTCTTTTGTACCTTATTGGACAAAGCAGTCAGAGGTCAGCTTAGATTCAAAGGATGGGGAAATAGATCTCACTTCTCAATAACATGAGTGGCAAAGAAGTCACGGCCATCTTTTGAATAATTTCTCTTAGAAAGATCAGCACAAGGCCAGTCCCTAAGAGGTGGAAATTAAAGATGTCCCAAATGTCCAATTTTTCCATACTGCCGTGCCACTCTATCATCTCTGACATCAACTCTTCCTCCTCCCCTTGATAATCTCCTTCCCGTCTTAGAGTTCTGTGTTGTTGTTGTGTGCCATTGAGTTGGCCCGACTCATAGAGACCTCTCCTTGGGTTGCTGAGGCAGTATCACTATGGAAGTAGATTGCCCACCCTTCCTTCCGAGGAGTGGCTGGTGGGTTTCAACTGCCAGCTTTCTCCTTTTCAGTCAAGTGCCTTAGGCACTATGCTACCAGAGCTCCTTAGAGTTCTGTAGTTCACTGTAATGTCTCACAGAATTCACAAACTCCCAATGGAATGGCTCATGTGGTGGTGGTGAAGGCTGGGAGGCTGGCAGGCTGGCAAGTCCCAGGTCTGTGGGTAGGTCTGGAAGATTCTCCCAACTCACGTGGTTGCAGGGGGTTGGCGAGCCCAAATCGGCAAGTCAGATGACTGCTGCTGTCTCAAGTCCAGGGATGAGATGATGGCAAACCAAATGCAGAACCAGAGTGGGAGGGAACTTTCTCAGAGCATTCACATATATACCTTCAAAAAAGCTAAAAGTGGTGACTTGAGTCACATCCTCCGGCAAGGTGGGACTCAAAATACATCCCACCCTAAACAGGCATAGAGAATAGGATTTACAGTACATCACAAAATGGGTGGTGACTTGAGTCACACCCTCCAGCAAGGCGGGACTCAAAATACATCCCACCCTAAACAGGCATAGAGAATAGGATTTACAGTACATCACAAAATGGGTGGTGACTTGAGTCACACCTTCTGGCTAGGTGGGACTCAAGATGCATCCCACCCTAAAGAAGCATAGGGATTAGGATTTATAATACATCACAAAATGGAGGATGATGGCTAGAAGGGCCATATTAAGCAATTTAACTGTAGTGCAGCCATCTTTAATCTGCTGCAGGAGTAAGTCACTCACCATTGTATTCTCAGCTCTTAGCACAGCACCTGACACATGAACTTAATAAATTTAACTAACTGACGCAGTTAGATAGGTGGAATCTTCCCTATTTGTAATGTGAAAAGTATTAGGTTTGGAGGTAGATTGAAACTCAGGTCCCTTACCATTCACCAGTTGCCCTCAAGTTGATTTCAACTCATGATGACCTCCACGTATGTCAGAGTAGAACTGTGCTGATTTTTCAGGAGATTTCTAGACCTTTCTTCTGAGGCACCTCTGGGTGGATTTGAACCCCCAACTTTTTTGTTAGCAGTGGAGTGCATTGACCATTTGTACCACCCAGAGACTTTGGACCTTTAGGAATGCTCCATTCCATATGTCCCATTTTGAGTTCTTTGTAGGCCTAGCATCAAGCTGTATTTTAGTGCATTTGAACTTCAATTCCCTTTTTGGTAGATGAGGGGCAATAAAATCTGTATCTCACAAGATTCCTGTGAGAATTAAATGACACAATGAACATGAGAAAGCTTTATAAATTGTGAAGTTCTGTTTAGTGTTAGCTTATTATTATTGCTATCATTATTGCTCAGGTCAGGGAGTGAACAAGGCCAGATCCTCTTGACCTTTCCTGCAGAAGAGACTCTCAACCTTATCCCACTCTCTAGTTTACCCCTGCCAGTTCCTGAGAAGCAGGTGCTAGGAAAGGAAAGTAAGGTTCCTATGGATGTACAAAACAGTCCCAGCCAGAAAAGATTTATTTCCCCATGGTGGCTCTAATGATGGTTCGATGGGTCTTATAATTCCATAATGATTTTGGTGCCAATGCCTCCCACCCTGGCTGTCTCTGAAGAGACTGTGGGGAAATGGGAAATCACACTAGCTAAACAAATAAGAATGATTAGTTGCATGTGGCCAGCCCCTTGTCGTCTGAGCCGGCCTGTTGTATGCTCCAACATATGGAGTAATAAAGATGCTGCTGAGAAAAACAACATCCAACTTGTCATCCTCTCCCGGCTCAGGGAGTACTGTATTCCTTTTCCCAGAAGAGCCTCAAACATCCTCTGTCTTGGAGACCCTCCCATACCTTTCGCTTCCTGTTTGTTTCATTTTTGAGTGAAAGCTAAGTCTGCCTATCTGAATACCATTTGTTCCAAGCTTTTCACAAAAGTCCCCATACTGTGTGGACATGATGTATATAATGTGTATGTAGGTCTGGGAGTAGGATAACTACTAAAGAATGTTAAGTAGGAACATAAAGCAGGGTCCCCTCTATGAATTTGTAAGCACTCACATGTGTACTTGTGTGTAATTTAACTTTGCCAAGCATCTAGTACAATGTCTATATAGCCATCAAATATGGAAAATAATAATACTGATAGATAAGATATATTCAGCATTGATTGTGTGTCAGGCACTGGACTGGATGCTTTATATGTATTATCTCATTTAATCTTCATAACAATTATTAAGGTGAGTACCAATATTATTTCTGTTTTATAGAAAAGGAAACTCCCTTGTACTGTTGGTTAGGGTTAAGTGACTTGCTAAACTAGTGAGGGGTAGAGCCAGGATTTGAATCCAGGTGTCTCCAATTCCAAAATCTGTTCTTAATTGATCCACAATCCCAAATCCAGGCTCTCTGCTAACAGTGCTATTGGATTTGAGCATCTAATATCCTGGCCACAAAGAAATTCTTATTCTTCACATGTGGTCTCCCAAAGATTTGTGAGGAATTTGGAAGCCTGAAGGAAAATCTAGGAGAGGGAGGGAAATGTGAACTGGCTAATGAGGTGCTATGCAGGGGGAGGGGGGTGGGGAAGTGATCCATGGAGGTGATATTGGAAAGGCATAGGAGAAAAGAACTGTTTAAGCAGGCTTTCAAGTTGTCTGCTGTGGAGTGTGTGATGTTAACATCCTCCTCCATCATCCCCATAATACCTTCAGTAAATTCTGCATTTCATCTTGATACTTTTGTGGGCATGGGTTCCTCACGGCGAAATGGAAGGTGAGGGGATAACTCACATCTAGATTATATACTTTATTTGTTCCGAGACTGATTTCCTTAGGGTCTCTGACTGGTTTTCAAGGCTACTATATATGTGTATAAGGAACTCTCGTGCTACAATGTTTAAGCACTTGGCTGCTAACAGGAAGGTCAGTGGTTCAAACCTACCAGTGGCTGTGCAGGAGAAAAGACTTGGCAATCTGTTCCCATAAAGATTGCAACCTAAGAAACACTACAGGACAGTTCTATTCTGTCCTATAGGATCACTATGAGTTGGAATTGACTTGAAGGCACTGTTTTGGTTACTTAGTGCCGCTCTGACAGGAAATATACCATGAATGGGATGGCCTTAACAAACAGGAGTTTGTTCTTACAATTTGGAGGCTTTAAGTCCAAGTTCAAAGTACCAGGCTCTAGGGGCTGGGTGAAAGCTCCTCAATTTTGGGGTCCAGCTCTGCCTCCTGCTCCCAGCCCACTGGAGCTAGAGGCATTTCTTCACTCAGCTGCTGGCTGCTGAGGCTGAGAGCCCCAAGGTTGACAAGTCAAAAGGCAGAGTCCCGATGTTACCAAACCACACGGCAGGCCATTAACTTAAGTCCATTGTAAGTCTCAAAGTCGGCAGAGCAAGCAGGCTGCTGAGCAATGACATAGCTACATGCAGGATCCAAGCATGCTATAGGCTAGAGACCATTCCCAAAGTTGCTGCTTATATAAGGGAAGCAGACCACATACACTCAGCTGCTTGTGGTAGATCCAACCATGGAGGTGATTGCCAGTCTCATCACGGGGAATAACTACCACCAGCTGCCCAGCCACTCAACCAGGCCCAGCCAAGTTGACACACAAACATAACTACCACAGCACACAACAACAACAACAAAAACAACAATATATGTATATGTTTGTATGCTTGGCTATATATCTATAATTGTGTAGTTGTATAAGTAAATACATCTGTAGGAATGTGCATGTGGTTGTGTGACAGTGGTCACATATGTGAATCCTTAATATTTTTATTTATCTACATGTGTAAACATTCTGTGTGCTGTGTGTATGTGCATGAGTGTGGGTTCCTGTGCCAGGGTGTGTGTACTGTGAGTGACAGATTGTATTTTCCAGAGCTGTCATCTAATATATCCCATTCCACATTTCTTTCTTACAATAGGATGTTGACACTTCTCCCATTGAGAGGTAGGATCTCTTTCCCTCTCCTTGAATGTGGATAGAACTCTGTGACTGCTTCAACCAATAGAGTATGGCAGAAGTGACATTATGTAACTTCTGACTCTAGGTCATGAAAAGTGTCATGTACTTTTACCTTTTGTTCTCTTGCAATACTTACTCTTGGAAACTTGCCACCAAGCTGTGAGGAGGCCAAACAGTTACTTGGAGGCACTTGTTGGTGTCTTGAGTGACAGCACCAACAGAGACCCCAACTGACAGCCAGCATCAAATACCATCCACGTGAGTGAGCATCTTGCCTTGCTAACAACCCCAGTTGACAGTGCATGTCGTAGAGTCAATTCTTCCATGCCAAACCCTGCCCAAATTTCTAAATAAATGATTGTTGTTTTAAGCCAGTAAGGTTCAGGATGCTTTGTTATGCAGTAATAGATAACCAGAACAGGGCTGTAGCTGTGTCTGCTCTAAATGTGTGTGTACAGTAGTCCTGTGATTCATTGCCTCTGTGGGTTTCTGCAGGCAGTGCATTTATGTCAGATGGTTGTGCACAGGAATAGATATGTAGTGGAAAGTGCTTCTAGAGACAGAATCATGGTTCTTGGGGCTCTGCTTTCGTCTCAGTGGGATGCTGTTTGGTGAGAACACTTTGAAATTTTGTCTGTCTTCTGGATATCTTCTTTTGAGTATTTTTTCCTTTGAACCAGAAAGGTCTATTTAGCTGAGAACAAATGTAACTTATATTTATTTACCTGCTCTTAGTCCAAGCCCCCTGGAGCTGTCAAGGACTCTAGCAGGTGAGAGGATGCCAAATAGAGCCCTTGCATCTGTTTTGCAGGGGCTACAAATACTTTTTCTCTTTTTTCTTTTTCTCCTGGTGAAGCCTTCAAAAATGAATTAGAGACAGAGCATAGCATAGTCACTGAGATCTTGAGGATGGAGAAGTTTCCAATTCTTGACTTCCACCAAGGAAGCTACCGACACAGGCTCAAACATGCGTGGGTTCTAGACAGAGAACATCTGGTCTCTGTCCTGTCTTCCTTGGCTGTTGGAGTCCTTTCCATCTGACTGCAGCCCAGATGGTACTAGACTAGCATTAGCTGGAGGACCTTGGTTCTGAAGATGCCCAGTTCTTCTTGGTCTCCCAAGTGCCCTTCAGATTCTTGTTTCTTTCATGTTGGCAGCTGGACTTAGCTTTTCGGGAATGCTGAGGGCACTGGTGTCACACTCTTGTCCTTGCATTGCTCTCCAGGACCAACAAAGTATTGGTGTCCAATAGATCTTTCTATAATGATGGAAATATTCTGTAATTTGAGTAGTTCAATATGATAGCCATCATCCACATGTGGCTACTGAGTACTTGAAATGTGGCTAATGAGACTAAGAAACTGAATTTTTAATTTTATTTAATTTAAAATTGAGTAGCTACATGTGGCTATTGGCTGCTATATTGGACAGCACAGCTTTGGAGAGTTCAGAGAGGAAAATGTTTGTTTTATCTGTAGAATGAGAATAAAATCTGCCTCATTTACCTTTAAAAGATACTTGGAGCAAATGAGATGATGACTGTAAAGGAGCTTTACTTATAAAGGGATCTGGAAAGAAAGAGAGCAGTGGGAACTGGTTGACTTTTAATTTTTTTAGTATCTCTTAAAAATATATCATTAATATTTATGTTTAATGGCCCTTTCTGTATTGTTTTGATCAGTTTACATTTCTATAAATGTAAATTTAATTCTGAGCTCTTCTCAGGGTAAGAACCTGGTGGGGCCATTTCATAGCTGTATCCCCATAGCCAATGGCTGGCATGTGGCTGGATGTTTGAGTGAATTAAATGTCTGGAGTCAGAAGGATTCCTGGTAGCAGGATTTGAGCTGTATGGCGAAAACTGAAGGAGCCATGGTGGTGCCATGGTTACTAAGCTCTTGGCTGCTAACTGAAAGGTAGGTGATTCAAACTACCAGCCGCTCTGCGGGAGAAAGATGTGGCAGCCTGCTTCCATAAAGATTTACAGCCTTGGAAACTCTATAGGGAAGTTCTACTCAGTCTTATGGGGTCACTGTTAGTAGGAACTGACTCGATGGCAGTGGATTTGGTTTGGGGTGAAAACTGAGTGGTCAGAGATGAGATGGGACAATATGATGGTGGAGGAAGCTAGGCCTCCGGCTCTACACACTCTACATTCTAACCTCAACCAAAGAATGGAAGTCAATTCCTGATACTGGGGATGCATGGTAGAATCAGTAGAATATCAGGCCTGTGGGAGATGAATTGAGAAAGACTGATCAGAGGATAAATGATCTACTCAACACATTCTACTTGTTAAGGAAGGCAAGGCTGATCATATATATTTTTGATTACAAAAGGTTGGTGTGGGTGCTGTGGTTTCCTTTGATTTGATTGATGGTGGCTGCATTAAAGGTGGTTCCTCACATTCTCTACTCTTCTAAGCACCTGCTTTTCTAGGGAGTGGAAGAAGGAAGTTAGAAGTTCTCAATAGGCCTGCAAGGAAGAGATAGTTTTTCAGTTGCTGTGTACTTATTTAAATGAAAATTTTAGATTTTTTTTTTTTTTTTTTTTTTGCTTGATTACAAGAGTAATCATGAAACCCTCCCTGTCTCTCACACTGCCCTCGAGTTGGATCCCATTCATTGTGGCCCATCCTTGGGTTTCCCGGGCAGTATCACTACCAAAGTAGATTGCCCAACCTTCCTTCCGGGGAGTGCACCAGCCTTCTGATTAGCAGTCAAATGCCTTAGGCACTAAGCCACCAGAGCTCCCTTGATAAATAAGAACGAAAAAATACAAGACTTTGGAGGCACTCAAATCTAGACTGAATTTTCTGTTCCACCACTTCCTGATTGTACGACTTTGCCTAAATCTTTTAACCTCTTTGAGCTTCGACATTCCCATTTATCAAAAGGGCCTGACTTCCTAGGAAGTAATAAGACATGTAGGTAGAATGTATATATGCAGCATCTGGTAGCATAGTGCCTAAGGCACTTGACTGCTAACCAGACGGCTGGCAGTTCAAATCCATCAGCCACTCCTCCGAAGGAAGGTTGGGCAACCTACTTCCGTACAACAACAAGCACATATAAAATAACACATTCAGTGGTGGAGCAGAATTAGATTTGCACATGATTGTTTTATTTTTAAAATAATTGGTAGTTGTCAAAAATTCACAAATAACAAGGATATAGAGTGTGTGACTTGCAGGTGGCCTAACTGGCATGAATTTTCAAAGAACTATTTTTGCTTCAGATTCTGCCCAGTCTCAATTGAATCACAACTTGATTTATTTTTACTACGCCGCCCCCCCCCTTTTTTTTCCTCCCTGAGGATCCTTCTGCTAGAAAGAAATTTTGTTGTTAGATGCAGTCAGTTGGTTCCGATTCATAGCGGACCCTTTGTACAACAGAATGAAACACTGCCTGGTCCTGCGACATCCTCACAATTCCTGCTATGCTTGAGCCCATCGTTGCAGTCACTGTGTCAATCCATCTCGATGGCATTCCCCTTTTTCGCTGACCCTTCACTTTACTAAGCATGATACTCTTCTGCAGGAAATGATCCCTTCTGACATGAACAAAGTAGGTGAGATGAAGTCTGTCCATTGTCGCTTCTAAGGAGCATTCCGGCTGCACGTCTTCCAAAAACAGGCTATTGGAAAATTAAACTAAAAATTTCAAAGCTCCATTTTTGTTCTAGCTTATAAGAAAAACCACATCCGCGGGCTAAGCGTCTCTATCTCCAGCGGAGGGACACAGAAAAAAGTTCAGGTATGCTGTGAAGGGAGATTGTAGGGGGAGGGACTTAGCTGAGATCGAAAGAGGAGGAACTAACATCTCCACGTGCGCGAAAGGGAGTGGGGCGGCCGCCAGTCGCTCTGGCAGGTTGCAGTTGGGCGAAGGGGCGGGCTCCGTAATAACCGCGCGCTGACGGATTTAGACCTCGCCGCCGCGTCTGCGTAGTGGGAGCTGGTTGCCGCTGCGGCCGCCTGGAATTGTGGGGGTTGTGTCTGCCTCTCGGCTGCCGCGAGGGAAGCCGAAGGTAGGGGCGGTGAGGGCTGCCCGGCCCTGGAGCTGGGCGGGGGGTTCAGGGCCTTGCCCCGGCCTCCTCCAGCCGTTGGCTTTGGCGCCTTCCCAGCAATGTTCTGGGGTCCCCACAATCCCTACCCTTACGCAGTGTCTCCAAAGCGGGAGGTCCTAGTGAGGCCCTGAGTTTTCTAGTAGTGTCCAAAAAGTTGGCCCCTCAGCTCGTGGACAACCGTCCCTACCGTTTCCACTCACAAAGTCTACGGTAACCATTCTTCAACGTCAGGAGATGAGGCCGTGAGGTTTTGAGACTGATTTCTGGTGCCACCTTTGTTGTAGTTTCCATTCCTGTTCCCTTCAGTTTCAGCATCTACCCAAAGAAGGGATTGATTAAGTGATTTCCAAGACTCCTCCAGTGTTGGCATTCTGGGCCTCGTCTGGGACCTCTGTGACTGTTCTCTATCCACCATATGGAATTTCGCCCTTTTGCCTGCCTACGTTTTTCCTGTAATTGACACTTATTTGAAGTGGAGATTACAGACTGTAGTGTGTCTCAAATCACCTAGAGCGTTTGTGCTTAGCCCTGGGCTCCACTTCCAGGAATTTCCATATGGCGGGACAAGGGAATCTGTAAGTTCCCCAGGTGGTTCTGAGTCAGTTGGTGTCGGAATCCTAACGTTGAGAATCCCTTTGTCAGAAAGCAGGAGGGAATGGGTTCCCTGGTATGGGACTGCAGGTGGGAAAGGTGAGGAATCAGTAAATACCTAACACATGAATGGCCAGTGGGCTTTCTTTAGGCTGTAGGTGATTTCACACCTTAAAAAAAGTATTGAAAACTCATATGTAAGATCAATTTTCTAACAAATATTTTTAAATGCTTGGCTTCAGTTCAAGCCCAGCTGGGTTTCCTGCTTCAGTGAAAACAAAACCACAAACTGTTTTGGGGGTTAGAGAGGACTAGATTAACAAAGACTAGGTAGGCAGATTCTAAAGAGAAGAAAACATCCATTTGCTAAGAGAAGAAACTGATGTGTTTATAGACACTAACATTTTTGTTTTGACAGCGTGAAAGGTTTTTTTTTTGAGTGTGTGTGTGTGTGTATGTCTTAGCTCTCACCCCACCCAAGCTTTTTTTCTTTTCTGATTAAAGTATAGCCAGATATGGGGATTGGATAGGACTTTGATGGAGCCAGGGCAGGATATTAGGATTGATATTTGTGCAGCATGGATCAGGACTTAGTCTGTGGCTTCATTTGAGGACATGGCCCTTGGATTCTTAATATGCTATTGCTACACCAAATTTATTTTGGCCTTTCTTTAGGGTGTTAAATCTTCTAATTAATACATGTGGTGTTCTGATGAAATTGGTTGTGGAGAAGTCTTCCACCATTTTACAGATGATTGTTGTTGTTAGGTGCCGTTGAGTGGGATTTCACTCATAGCGACCTCATGCACAACAGAACAAAACACTGCCCTACCCTCACCATTCTCATAATCTTTGCTCTGCTTGAGTGAATGGTTAGTAGGGATGTGATAGCCCAGGAATCAAAAGTTGCCTGGTATGGTACTTTGACTCCAGCTTTCATTCTCTTCCCTGCTGTCTTCTGAAGGGTCATCTAATGCTTGGTTCTCTGAAGAGGCCAACTTAGAGCCCTGGTGTGTTACATTGGCAGGAAAAAAGGTTAATTAAGTGAAATAGAAAAGTAACAAAATGTATTTTTAAATACAGTTATGCCAAAACTAATTCTTCCAAAGAGTGTTTTCCTTTAGAATGGTGTGTGTAGATGTAGGGATTGGGCAGTGAAAGTGTCATCATATGAGTAATATGGCCTTCATCCAAAGCAGTTGTGAAAATCCACTTCTGGTGGGAAGAGAGCTGTTGGTACATTGTGGGGAATTGCAGTCAATGTCAACCAAAATGTATACGAATTGCTCTATGAAAAATGAATTTGCTCTGTGAACTTTCACCCAAATCACAAAAAAAATTTTTAGAAGAAAAAGAAAATCCACTTCTGAAATTACCTTCACAGAGACCTTAAAAAAAAAAAAAAAAAAACAAGAAAACCCAAACTCCAATTTTATTTATTTACTTTTCAGTAAGCTGAAATCTTTGAGGGGTAGTATATCACATAGCTTCTGTAACTAGTGGCCTTAGCAGAAAGGTTACTTCAGAATTTGGCATGTACCATGCCACTGTGTCCATGAGTGAGAATTAACCTTTCCCCAGATTACTCTGGTTTTGTTAGGTTTGCCAGCAGGAGTCACTGTGTTGTCCTTTGTTTAGTACACATAGGCCCATCTCTTGCCTAAATAGAATTCAGTTTCATCTCAGGCATAAACACATTGAATTTTAAGAACTGTGTTTTCTCTTCGGTTTTAGAGACTCTGCTTAAAATGGCCTTATACTACAGCCTTCCCAGACAATATTTGCTGTTTTAGAAGTCCTGTTCCCAACAGGCCTCCACAGTTCACAGGGACATGTAAATTAAAAAATACTATTTTCCCCCTAAATTGTATTTATTTTGTTGTTGTTGGGAATATGTATAGCAAACTTTAAGGTCACTGCCATTGAGTCAGATCTGACTCATAGCGACCCCTTCTTGGGTTTCTCGAGATGGTATCACTATGGAAGTAGATCGCTTAACCTTCCTTCCAGGGAGAGTGGCTGTTGGGTTTGAACCACCAGCCTTCTGCTTAGCAGTCAAATACCTTAGGCATTACACCACCAGAGCTCCTATATACAGCAAAGCATACACTAATTCAATAGATTGTGCAACCATTCTCACTCTTTTTCCTTTTCCACTTGTCCCTCCTTCATTAACATTAACTCTTTGTCCCCTAAGGTTCCTATCTCATATTCCAAGTTGTCAGTTTGTTAGATCAAACTGTTGTCAGTTTGATCCCATATAGATAGTTCTTAAAGAGCGTAATGCTCAAGGAAGACCTTTTTTTTTTACTAGTTGTGTAGTTAAGGTTGTGTGTCAATTTGGCCAGGCCTGGTAGAGTGGCTGGGCAGCTGGTGGTAGTTATTATCCATGATGAGACTAGCAATCAACTCCATGGTGGGATTTACCACAAGCAGCTGAGTAGCTGCCTTAGGGATGTGGTCTGCTTCCTGTATATAAGGAGAAACCTTGGGGAACGGTCTCTAGCTTATGGGATGCTTGAACCCTGCATGTGGCCATGTTGTTGTTCAGCAGCCTGCCATGCTCTGCTGACCTTGGGACTTTCAGTGTACTTGAATTAGTGGCCTGCCATGTGGTTTGGTAACATCGGGACTATGCCTTTTTACTTGTCAACCTTGGGTTTGTCAGCCTCAGCAGCCAGCAGCTGCCTGAGTGAAGAAAAGCCTCTAGCTCCAGTGGGCCAGGAGCAGGAGCAGGAGGCAGAGCTGAAGCCCAAGGTTGAGGGGCTTTCACCCAGCCTCGAGATCTTGGCACTTTGAACTCGGATCTAAAGCCTCCAAACTGTAAGAGATTAAACTCCTGTTTGTTTAAGCCATCCCATTTGTGGTATGTTTTCTGTTAGAGCACGGAGGTAACCAATACACTAGTTAAGTAAACTGTTGTTCGGTTTTTAGATGATTTCAGAGGAAAATTAAAAAAAAAATTGTGGTGAAAATATCCACAGCAAAGCATCATTTCAACAATTTCTACATGTGTATTTCAGTGACATTGATTACATTCTTCATATTGTGCAAACATTCTTGCTGTCTTGTTCCAAATTATCCCATGGCCATTAACATTAAGGAGCTCTGGTGGCATAGCGCCTAAGGCATTTGACTGCTAACCCAAGGGCTGGTGGTTCAAAGCCACCAGCCACTCCTTGGAAGGAAGATTAGGCAATCTATGTCCATAGTGATACCGCCTCAGAAACCCAAGGAGGGTTTGATATGAGTTGGATCCGACTTGAAGGCAGTGAATTTGGGTTTTTGGTTTTATTAACATTAACTCAGTGTCCCCTAAGCAGAAATTTCCCCTTTCCACCTCCCTCCCATCCCTGGTAACTGCTATTAACCCATCTATCTATCTACCTCACATTTTGTTTATACGTTGACCTGTTGATAGACATTTGGTTGTTTCCACCTTTGGCTGTTGTGAAAAGTGCTGCAATGAATATTAGTGTACAGGTTTTTGTTTGCATTCCTGCTTTCCCTTCTGGGTATATATCTAGGATTGGGATTTCTGGGTTATATGATAGTTAAATGTTCAGCTTTTTTGAGGAACTACCAAACTGTTTTCCAGTAATATATCAGAATGGCCAGACTTCATCTCACCTACTTTGGTCATGTTATTGGAAGGGACCATTCCCTGGAGAAGGATATCCTGCTTGGTAAAGTGGAGGATCAACAAAGAAGGGGAAGGACCTCAAGGAGATGGATAGACACAGTAGCTGCAATGATGGGCTCAGGTATAGCAAGAATCATGAGGCTGATATGAGACTGGGCAGTGTTTCGTTCTGTTGTGCATGGGGTTGCTATGAGTTGGAGAATACTTGATGGCACCTAACAACAACAGCAACAACAACAACAACAACAACAACAAACTGTTATCCACAGTGGCTATACCATTTTACTTCCCCAACAGCAATGGATGAGGGCTCTGTCTGGTGACAACCTTGCTAACACGTGTTTCTTTTCTTTTTTAATTTTTATGGTGATTTGGGTGGAAGTTTACAGAGCAAATTCATTTTCCATATACAAGTTCGTACACATTTTGTTTCGTGACATTGACTGCAATCCCCACAATGTAACAGCTCTTTTCCCACTTCCTCCCTGTAATTATCTCTTCCTTGTTTTCTTTTCTAAGATTGCCTGCTCTCTGAGCTATTTTCCTATGCAAATACTGCACTTCTGATCTCCCATCATTGATTGTTGGAAGCAGTGTATCTACCTGATGTAAAAGTTTACCCTATCTACTTGTCTGTTGTTTGGCTGTAAGCCATGGGAGTGAGTTCACTTCCAGGCCTGAAGGGTAACTAGGGGCCATAGACTGGGAGGTTTCAGTAGGCTCATCAGATAATGCCTGTTTTTTATCTTTGCCATTCTGATGGTCATGTGGTGTGGTATCTCATTGGTGGCGTAGTGCCTAAGGCATTTGACTGCTAACCAGGAGACTGGTGGTTCAAACCCACCAGCCACTCCTCGGAAGTAAGATTGGGCAATCTACTTCTGTAGAGATACCACCTTGGAAACCCAAGGAGCGTTTGCTATGAGTTGGGTAGACTCAATGGCAGTAAGTTTGGTTTTTGGTTTTTAATGGCTAATGAAGGAGCCCTGGTGACGCAGTGGTTAAAGTGCTCAGCTGCCAACTGAAGGATTGGCAGTTTGAACCTACCAGCAGCTCTGTGGGAGAAAAATGTAGCAATGTGCTTCTGTAAAGATTTATAGCCTTGGAAACCCTATTGGGCAGTTCTACTCTGTTTATATGGTCTCTACGAGGTGGAATCGACTGGATGGCAGCGGGTTTGGTTTTGGTTTGGAATGGTTAATGACATTGAGCATCTTTTTTTTTTTTTTTTAATTGTGATTTGGGTGAAAGCTTACAGAGTAAATTGGTTTTCAATTCAACAATCCATACACTTTGTGTTTTGTGACATTTACTGCAATCCCCACACTGTAACAACATTCTTCCCACTTCCTCCCTGCACATACCCCTTCCCTTTGCCTTCCTTCCCATCCAGTCCCACCTTCTTAGCTCTATCCTTAGGCAAATGCTGTCCTATTGATCTCATGTACTTGATTGTTCTAATGAATATATACCATCCTGATACTAGTGTTCACTTTATAGGCCTGTCTATCGTTTGGCTGCCAGTTGTATCACAGGGGTTAAGTTCAGTTCCTTGCTTGAAGGGTATCTAAGGATCATAGTCTCTAGGGTTCCATCAGTCTTCATCAGACCAGTAAACCTGTTTTTTTTTTTTTTTTTTTTTTTAAAATGGTTTTGATTTCTCCTCCCCCCCCCCCCCCCCACACACTATTTTGGACCACTTTTTAGAGCAGTCAGCAGTGGTAGCTGGGCACCATTTAGTTTTTCTGGTCTTAGGGTTGTGGAGGCTAGGGCTGGGGTTCATGTGCTCCATTATTCCTTTGGACTAATTATTTCCTACATCTTTGATTTTCTTCACTTTTCTTTGCTCCAATGGAAAAAAACCAATAGTTGGACCTTAGATGGCTGCTCACAAGCTTTTAAGAACCTAGTTGCTCTTCACCAGAGTAGGATGTAGAACATTGTCTTTGTGGACTGTGTTATGCTGGTTGACCTTAATGTCTTCTAAGACTATAGTCCTGAGTCTCCATAACCTGCAACTTATTTCCTCAAGGTGTGTTTGGTTGTGACTAAGATCTTTTCATAACTTTGTTGCTGGACTTGACAGCACCTAAAAATAGCAACATGGATTATGTATCTTTTCATGTGCTTGTTAACCATATGAATATCTTTGGTGAAATGTTTATTTAAGTCCTTTGCCCGTTTTTTGATTGAGTTGTCTTTTAACTTGTAGAAGTTTTTTTAAATATCAGATATTAGACATTTATTGGATATATGATTCTCACAGGAATTTTTTTTACTGTGTAAGTCTCATTAATACAGGGTATCAACTGTTTTTTTTTTAAACCCAAATGTCATGGTTAAGCAACCTTGTTGCCTGAATTGTTTTTAGATGAATTATTAATTCTTTTGAAGTGGATATGACAGACTTTTAGAGTATGGTGAATGTCAGTTTTGATTCTATCATTACTAGCCATATGACCTTGGAAAGTTGCTTAATTTCTGAAGCTCAGTTTTTTGCTCCATAAAAATGGAACTGATACTAACTTTGAAGAGTGGTTAAGTGAGGTAATTCACATGAAAGCTCTTGGAACATAGCTGGAATGCAATAAATGTTTCTTTTCACCCTCAAAGAAGGAAGATTTACTATTAATAAGAATATTCAAAAACATACCACAATCACTAAATGCAAGTTGTACCTTTTACCCAATAGGTGGGTGCTTTCCAATGATCTTTTATATCAATGTTTGTGGCTTCCTATGCTGACCTCCTCCTGCCTTCTTTTTTTTTTTTTCATTCATTCTTCATCCTTGTCTGAGTGAAGCTGTTCTGCAGAAGGCTGTCTGCCAGTCTCTTGGAGTAAGCCTCTTTTCAGGAGAGCTAATCTGAACACTTTTACAATGGCAGTCCCTTGGTTGTGTATTCCTAGGGGTTTTTCTCTGGGGCTTCAGCTGGTGCTTAGATCATGCTCTATAGCACAGGCATTTCTACCTTCTGGATTTGGTGTCAATTTGGAGATCCGTCCTTGTGGAGCTAATCTTTTCTGTTTCTGAGGGAGATGAATACTTTATCCTTCTCTGAGTCTGCATTAAGCTGCAAGCCTTAGTCTTCCACAGTAGAGAGCTTCATATTTCAATTATATGTGGTCTAATGGGGGAATGGGAGCTCTGGTAGCATAGTGGCTAAGGCACTTGCCTGCTAACCAGAAGCCTGGAGGTTCAAACCCACCAGCCACTCCTCGGAAGGAAGGTTTGGCAATCTACTTCCGTAGTGATGCTGCCTCGGAAACCCAAGAAAGGGTCGCTATGAGTCGCGTCAGACTCGACGGCACATAACAACAACAACGAAAGGGGGAATATCCAGCCCTTTTCTTCATTTATTTTAGTCAGTAGCTTCACTGCTGAGTGGTTGTTGTTATGTGCCATTGAGTCCGACCCGACTCACAGCGACCCCTCCTTGGGTTGCCAAGGGAGTATCACTACGGAAGTAGATTGCCCAATCTTCCTTCCGAGGAGTGGCTGGTGGGTTTGAACCGCCAGCCTTCACTGCTGAGTGGGGGAGGAGGGAAATAGCCTGTTGCCAATCAAGTGGGACTTTGAGTAGCCCTTGATTCCTAAAATCAGTAACTGAGTTTGTCTTTGTGACAAAAACCTTTCTGTAAAAGGTGTAAAACTGCTCAGGACACATGTGGAGAAACTCATGGAATTTTCCTGCAAACTGCTTGCTTTGTGAGTAGTTTATTCTTGGCATCCTCACTTGTATAATTTCCTACCCTGAATACAGTGAGAATCCAATAGGAAGAGAAGCAAGAGAGCTGTGTTTAGCCCAGACTTGGCTAAAAGTCCCTTCAGGTTTCACTAGGCAGCTCTGGGCAATTCATAAACAAGGGTGTGGTTGGCTGTATCTGCTCTTTCATCTTCAAGTCCTGCCCTTGACTTAGGGTTTGAGGCATTGAAAAGAAAGCAACATGGTCAGTGTATGGGTAACATTCCATGCCAAGGCAGAGACTTCTTAGCCCAAGGATAAGCAAATGGAAAATGCTAGTTTGGGCTCATAAATGCTGCTGAAGTGCTGTGAAGCCATGACAGCCTTCTGTTTCTTGGTGTCACCTCATTTGTGAAATGCCAATGCCTTTAGCCATCTTTCCCATGAGAAGCATGAACAACCATCCTAGTTTGACCAGGATAAAGGGTTTCCTTTTAGTGCCCAAACCAGGAAAGTCTGGGGCAAACTGAGGCGAATCTCACCCTACCCATGAGCATTATGCAAACTAATGAATGTGCTTTCCTTATGGAAACTGGATCAGGCCTTTGGTTATATAATAAAGTTCATTATTGCCTTTTTAGATATTTTTTCCCTAATTCCCAGTCTCTTCCCCCCAATGAAATATTACTACCATAGATAAATTGTTTGTTAATATACTGTCTTCTTTTGGAAGGCCACAAACCATCGTGATATCTAAGATTTTTTTTTGCCTCCAAAAATCAGTTTTCACCAACTTGGAGGTAGTATTGCTGTCATTGAGAATGCATGATCTAATCTTATGATCTCTCTGATAGGGTCATCAAGGATTGCTTTCTGCTGGAAGATGCAGTTTTTTCAGTGCCTCAAACACCAAACTGGTAAAAGCAGGGCAACATTATCTCATCTAATTCTCATATCAACTCTGTAAGATAGAAGTATTATCCCCATTTTACCAATGAAAAAACTGAGCTCAGTGAGGTTAAGTGACTTGACCTAGGTCAAAAAGTGTGATACAGCTGGGATTTAAACCTAGCTCTGACTCCAAAGCTCTTCCTCTTGCATTGTGCTGCCTCCCTTCCACCATGAGTCTGTAGTTATCAGCAGGACATTTGACTATTTAACTTCCTTTTCTTGAGATCCTACTAGGTACCAGCTCCTGTGTAAGATACTGGGGACACTAAAGTGAAACAGTTTCTGCTGTTGAGCTCACTGAGTTGTTTTTCCAGGGTGCAGGATGCTTTAGGGCTACTGCTTTTGTCATTTGCTGGTTGGGACTTTTCCGAGCTAGTTGGCCTTTAGGAGGGTCAAAGCTGTGAACTTTTTACTAGTTCCATTTTCCATCCAGCTGCACTGTTCCTAATCAACTGAACCTGTTGCCCCCAAAGTATAACCCAAAGGGTTTATATAGCAGGCCTTGTAAGTACCTTGCCTGTAAGGTACTTGTGAGCACAAGGATTAATAAGAATGGCTTTTTCTGCTTTGCTAATTGATATGCTTAGTAATTCAGAGCAGAAGTTGTTTATCCTTTTCTGAAGTTATTCTGGATTGTCTGTTTTAATGCCTAATGCTATTAAGAGGGTCAAAGAATTGGAATGTGGATAAAGTTGGAGGTAGGTGTGGGAGGGATGATTTTTATTTAGACTCTTCCAAAGAGACTAGAATTGAGTTTATTCTTTATTGTTTTTATTTTCTTGCAAACCTTGGATTTTTGAGATGTTCCATTTACTGTTTATTTCTCTGGTGCCTCTTGGGCCTTCCCTTTTCTTAGCTGAGCCTGCTGTTGTTCCAGTTGTTCCTTAACTGAATGTTGGAACCTTTGGGTAGTATCTGATGTTTAGCCCATGTCACATTTCATATCCACAGAGAAATGGGGAGAGAGATGTTTCTAAGATCTGCTTGTTTGCTTGGTTGTGGCTGGGGAAGGTCTTGATTATATCTTTTTATTATTATTTTCATCATCATCACAGGCAGAGGAACATCTCAGTAGTTAGTGAACTAGTCTTTAGGCCTAGTCAATTCTCCAAGTAGTCTGTTCCTTCTGTCTTATAACAGGGAAGAGTTCTAGAAACTAGAAAACAAGTCTAAAATGCATCTCAAAGATTTAGTGAGGAAGGCTGATGCTAGAAAACTTTTTTTTTTTTTTTTT
>NW_006921643.1:4455118-4471094 GCF_000298275.1 Orycteropus afer afer | reverse complement strand
TTCCCTAGCCACCGTGCACAGTCCTCTGTGCAGTCCCTGGCTAGCAGGGTGATTTTTAGGTTAATTCTTAAGTCCTACCACCACAGGAATCTGCAAGAGCGCTGTCTCTTTAAATATCCAAAATAGTCAAGCCGCTTTTTAAACCTATAAAATGGCAGCGTCCTCCGGACCAGCAAAAGTCCACAGCTCAGCCCACCTTTCTCTTCACCTTCTCTTTTTTTTTCTCCAGCCACTGTGCACAGTCCGTGCAGTCCCTGGCTAGCAGGGTGATTTTTAGATTAATTTTTAGGTCCTACCACCACTCGGGATTGTCCAAACCATTTGTGCCATCAGGGGCGTTCAGGTCCCTGCCAGACCGCAGCTCCGTATGTCTCCTTTTTTGGTATTTTCACGGAAATTCTTCTGCTAGTTGGGGTTTAGTCTACTTCTGTATCCTTCCCTAAAAGGCTCAGTGGTCCAAGATTATCTTCTGTGTCTGTGTCAATTGGTTTCCGTTTTCTTTGTTGAAGAGGGTCTGTGCAGTCCTTCTGCCTAGTTCGCCATCTTGCCGGAACTCCCCAGAGCCTATTCTTAGGTCCTGTTTTCATTCAGGTTTTTCCCCTAGTTGGTGCCTAATCTACTTCTGTATAGTTCCTTTCCAAACTCAGGGTTCCAGGATTATCTTCTGTATCTCCGTCAATTAGTTTTTCTTTTCTTTGTTGCAGAGGGTCTGTGTCACTTGTCTGCCTGTTCCTCCATCTTACTGGAAGTCAATTCCATGTAGTTCGTCTGGTCTCATGGTCATATAGGCTGAGGGTTGCATAGTCTGCTAGTCCCTTGGGCTAATTTTTTCCATGAGTCTTTGGTTTTCTTCATTCTTCTTTGCTCTGGATGAGGAGAGATCCGTTGCATCTAGATGGCCACTTGCAAGCCTTTTAAAACCCCAGTTATTACTCATCAAAGTAGGATGTAGAACAATGTTTTTGTGCAGTATGATATGCCAGTTGAGCTTAATGTTCTCTGCTACCATGGTCCTGAGCCCACAGGTCCAACTCCTTATGATATTCTTCTTATCTTTTGAGATTCTCGCTAATCTGGTGTCCAAGCCTGCTGACTCTTTTGCTGGGCAATATCTGATATGGAAGGAACCCTGGTAGCACAGTGGTTAAAGTGCTGGGCTGCTAACTGAGAGGTCAGAGGTTCGAATTCACCAGCCACTCTGTGGGAAACAGATGTGGCAGCCTGCTTCTGTAAAGGTTACAGCCTTGGCAACCCTGTAGGGAAGTTCTGCTCTGTCCTATGGGGTCGCTATGAGTTGGAATTGATTTGATGTCAAGGGATTTGGGGCTGTAATATCGGGATTTTATTGGAGCAGGACTGGCTGGTCCAGAGCCTGCCTTGAGTCCTCTGATGGTGTGTTCTCCTTGTTTCTTGCTTTTTGCTTTTCAGCCAGACATGAAGCAATTAGCTCATTAAGGGAACTTTGACTTCTGTCACATCTTTCCTCTGATTTGTATGCCCATTTCTGGTCCTTGTGCAAAGTCAGGAGGGCACAATCAAATACACTGACCTGGGTCTTGTGCTCAAGTTGACTTTCTGTCCCTTTGAAATTTACGTTTGGTTCATTGTAGCTATGGGGGTGCATATGGGGAAAAAGCTTCTCATATCAAACTGAATTTTTAAAAACCCAGAGCATCATTACTATAACCCATACCTGTCTTCTTCAAATGAAGCAAATATGGCAAAGCCTCACTATTTCTGGGAAAAGGCCAGTCTGAATGGGTAAAAAATAGGAATTAAAGAGTATTTTCAAGGAAATGCTATTGTCTTACTTAGGTTGTTTTGGCAAGCTTCTGCAGTATCTTTCTGAGCTAGCCTTGCTGCGTCCCCTGCTTCCCATTACTGTTCTCCTGAGTTACTACAAGAGCCTCCTCCTGTCTCCTGTTTCTGCTCCCTCCAGGTGATTGTACATCACTGCGATTGTACATCACTGCCATGCCAATCTTTCTCTACACTGTGCTGATCGGAGCACTTAAGTGGCACCCATTGACTACTGCATAAATTAAAAATGTATCAGGCGTTCCAACCTGGTGGCAGTGTATCCCTGTCCTACTACTTTAATTATATCCCCTACTATCACCCACAGGAGCTCTGGTAGCATAGTGCCTAAGGCACTTGACTGCTAACCAGAAGGCTGGCAGTTCAAACCCACCAGCCACTCCTTGGAAGGAAGGTTGGGCAATCCTGCTTCTGTAGTGATACTGCCTCGGAACCCCAAGGAGGGGGTCGCTATGAGTCGGGGCCGACTTGACGGCACATAACAACAACAACTGTCACCCACATGTACCCTTTGCTCCTGATAATCTAGTGTGTGGGTCCTTTAAGTATGCCTCATGTTTGTGCCTATGCTCGAATACCCTCTTCCTAGTGCTCTCCTTTATGCCTTAGAGCTACCTTCTTCATTGAGCTTTGCCTGATGCCACTTCATCTGAATCCCCATAGCAACACCTTGATTATAGAATTCAGCTTGCTTTATTCTGGCTAGCTATTTGTCTGTCATTATATGAGCTTCTCAAGGACACGGGTTATGCTTTATTTTGTTTTCCCAGCATAATGCTCTGTATAACATGAATACCATAAATGTGTTTGTTGAATGTATTAACATGAAAGCTGCAGGAATGAAAATAATCATGCTTAATGGTAACAATTCCACTTCTTCCCCGAAGCATTCCTTGACTACTCCCAGCCGTGATTAATTCGGCATCCTCAACTCCCAGAGCCCTTTGTGTCTGAACCAGTCTCATTTCTTGGAGTGTATCTTCCCAATTGGATTATAAGTTTCTGGAGGGTAGAGATTGTTTTTTGTGTCCCCATCCCACAGCACAGTTTCCAGTACATAGAGGGTGTTCAGTAAATGCTTGTGAATTAAGGAGCCCTGGTGGTACATTGGTTAAGTCCTGGGCTGCTAACCAGTGGTTAAGCAACTGGGCTCCTCCACAAGAGAAAGCAGTAGCAGTCTGCTTCTGTAAAAATTTAGTCTTGGAAACTCTTTGGGGGCAGTTCTACTCTGTTCTATAGGGTTGCTATGAATTGGAATAGATTTGGCAGTGATGAGTTTGGCATGGGCTGTTTGGTTAACTGATGTACCTGCCAGTTGATTTGCCTCTTTGTCACTTGCTGGTCAAGAATCTCCAACTCAGATGGTTTCAAGGCCAGGCAGAGAACAGTTAGTGAGGCAACAGGAGTTGGTAGGCTGTGCTGAACCAGAGGACTCATGTCCTTTCAGAAGGGCAGCTGCTACTCAGCCTATCATTGTCATGGGTGAGTATGGCTCTACTGTGGTTTGATAACCTTATGTTGCAAGACAAGAAGGAAATCCAGATTTTTATGTGAAATCCTCAGGCAGTACCAAAGCACATCTGTGATCCAAATTTGACCTGTAGACCCTCGTTGTGACCTTTGGGTAGAGATTAGAGTTTCACACATTTAAATTCCGTGTGGAAGAAGAAAGAGAGAGGAGGGTATTATCTGAAAGCTTTTGAAGGAGTTTGGTGAAAGCCTAGTTTTGATTGAGAGTGTTCTGTAAATATCTATGGTCAGTGATTTAATCTTTTGGGCAAAGTCCTGCAGAGCATCATCTGTGCTTTCTCTTCTTCTGTATTCTGATTTCACTGTTTTGTCCCTAGAAAGGTGGTTCTTCAGGAACTTCTGTCATTTTTCCCTTTTTGCTTATTAGCCTTTGCTAAAGCAGGTTTGATGGTTGTTTCTACTTCTGGCTACTTCAAAGGGCCTGGTGATCAGGCTGGTACAGTATGAGGATTTAGGGCCAGGCTTGGCTCCACAGAGCACTTGTATTAATGACATCTCTGAGAAGGGGCTCTGGGTGAACAAACACAACAGAATGGGAAATATATTGTACAAAATCATTGCCTAAATGTGGTCAGCCAAGGGGCAAAGCAGTATAATAGTCAGAGGGAATATTTTATCCTCTGACTGTCTCATTCTTTTCATGATCTTTAAGCACCCCTGGCGGTTCTTACTTGCTTGGCATTACCTTCTAGATATGAGAGAGAGTATTACCATCAGTGGTATCCCTATCTGAGGCAGAATGTAGCTGACTGGAATATCTCTGGAAGGATACATGGGAAACTGAAAATAGCGGTTGCCTTTGGAGAGGGGCCCGTGGATGGCTAGAGAATGGGAGGAAGACTTATTTTTCACTAGTAGGCCTTTTCAAATTTGAACCATTTACTTCACATGTTTTGTTACTACTTTTTTAAAATGTACCTGAGCAGACTCATGTGTGGGCTGTTCTTCAAATTCTACTCTATCTTCTCTTTATACCTGGAGTATGGATTCCTCTGCAAAAACCTGGACCTAGTGACTATAGACTGCCTCTCAGAATAAAAACCTAAAACCAAATTCACTGCCATTGAGTGGATTCTAACTCATAGTGACTCCCATTGGGTTTCCCAGGTGATAAATCTTTACAGAAGTAGATTGCCCCATCTTTCTTCTGCCGAGTGGCTGGTGAGTTTGAGCTGCCAACCTTTGGTTAGCAGTCACATGCTTTAGGCACTATGCCACCAGAGCTCCTTGCCTCTCAGAATACAACATTGAAAATCACTTTGCTTTTCTACCCTGCTGACCCTGACATCCCAAGTACGGAAGTTCTCTGGAAGCTCTGGGAGGCAGTGAGAACTGTGCAGGGAAGATGTGTTCTTCCCTTGCCTCTCTGTTTCCCAGAAGTGTCTTAGGGGTTCTCATTCAGGAATCTTTGGAATAACAGTCCTAATATATGTTCCGCATTTTGCTTTTTATAAAGGGCTTTCAAATACATTATTTTATCTGATCCTTACAACATCCTCATTTTATGGAGGTGTAAGAGGTTCAGGTTTGGAGAGCCTAAATGACTTACTCAGAGTCATACAACTAGTTAGGGGCAGAGCTGTGACTATCCCAGGTCGACTTAACCTCATACTCATTGCTTGTGGTAGTGATGCCGTCCTTTTTTGAATTCTCTTAATGGGTTTCCAGAACTGTTTCAGTTGGGGCAGGAGTGGAACTGTGGTGTTCTCTCTCTCCTGGTTCGAGCCTTCTCCTCTTTAGCACTTCCAGTTACATGTGCTTGTTGTCTCTAGACTAAAGGGATCAGTACTAGGTTTCTCCATTTTTTACGTAGGATAAACTAAGGCTCTCCATCAGAATATGACACCTTTTTGGGAAGCTTGAATTGACAGCCTTCTTTCTTTTTCTTTGCTCAGTGTTATCGCTGTTATTAGGCAGAAGACTTTGCAGGTTACAGATCTTTTTAGCAAAGAAGTAAGTGTAGAATAGAATTGGAAGGGCTCATGTAGTCCTTGGGTATAATTTAATGCTCCACATCCCAGAGAGAGTAAACATTGTAAAGTGTGAAAGATGGGTTTGGATTAATATCCTGACAACATATGGCTTGGCATGTAGGGCATTCCTTGGAGACCCTCCACACCATACACAGTCCGTCTTTGCTGGTGACCCTTTCCCATAGGTCTTCACACCAGCTGTTGTGCACCTGGGTGAATTATCAGCTTCCCTAAACTTCAGGGAGGAAAACAATTTTAAATGATGAAAGGCCTCAGAGAGGAAGTGAAATAGACAAACCTGTGAGACAGTGTGTTTTAGTACTATTCAGTTTCCCCTGGGTTTGTCCAGTGTATTCACCTCTGCTAGAACACTGGCTGATCCCTTTCTACCTGTCTCTTCAGAATGTTGTTGTTGTTGTTATTTGCCATAGAGTCGGCCCCCGACTCCTAGCGACCCCTCCTTGGGTTTCCGAGGCAGTTATCACTACGGAAGTAGGATTGCCCAACCTTCCTCCTGAGGAGTGGCTGGTGGGTTTGAACCGCCAGCCTCCTGGTTAGCAGTCAAGTGCCTTAGGCACTATGCTACCAGAGCTCCCTCTCTTCAGAATACAACATTGAAAATCACCTTGCCCTTTCTGCCCTGCTGTCCCTGACATCACAAGTGTGGAAGGTTTCTGGAAGCTCCAGGGAGGCAATGAGAGGCTTGAAGCTAGCTTTCTACAAAGAAGGCTCATTTGTATCTAAGGACCGAGCAGAAATCCTTGGCTTTTTACCTCTGATACTTCCTACTTAAATCAGAATTAGGTGGCCTTCAAAGAGAATTCTGGGCATTGCTGACACAGCTTGGAGTAGGTAGGCTCCTGATACTTCATTTGAAGATAACTCATTGAGGGCATGTGGAGATCATGCTCAGACTGTCTTTTCCTCACCCAGTCCTGAGCTGTGTTGTGCTAAGGAAAGTTGTCCTAGAGAGAGATGCCATCTGATGGCTTAGTCAGGCCTTACTTGGTGGGCAGCTCTGTAGGTCTGAAAACTTAGCTTTCTTAGTTCACCCATGTTTAAATTCCAGGGGGCTGTCTTGTTGTTGTTGTTGTTATGTGCCATCGAGTCGAACTCAACTCATAGTGACCTCTCCTTGGGTTGCTGAGGCGGTATCACTACAGAAGTAGATTGCCCCATCTTCCTTGTCAGGAGTGGCTGGTGGGTTTGAACCGCCAGCCTTCTGGTTAGCAGTCAAGTGCCTTTGGCACTATGCTACCAGAGCTCCCGGGGGCTGTCTTAGGCATATCAAATTCATAAGAGACCATCAAGCCACAGTTCTGGTTAATTAACTCTGAAAACATGACTACCAAGTTGGTTTGTGTGGATGGGAAGAATGTTCTCTTCTCTGTAGAAAGGAAAGGGTAGGTGGAAAGCCAGATCACCTGTGGAGGAAATCAAAGTGAAGAATGGTGGAATGCTTTTGGACTAGAGCTTTGGATACATCCAGATTTTAGCCCATGTACTAGTTAGGAGATTTTAGATGAATTATTTACCCTCTCTGATCCTGTTTCTTCATCTGTAAAACCTCCTGGGGATTTCAGATAAGCACACAGGAAGGATTCAATAAGTGTTTTTAATTCCCTTACTCTCTTTTCTCCTTCCCTCTTTTCTCTTCTCCCTGCGTTATCCTTCTAGGATAATGCCTGCAGTTTGATCAAAACACACCTGTCAGTCTTTTAGGGCACCTTAGAATGTATTGAACATAGCCTCATTTTAGTTGTCTACATTCTCTTTCATATACTGTTTGCAGACATAGCCCATTGGTTATAGGAAGAACAACTTCATTCTAGGTCTTGGTAGTCAGTTCCTACCCAAGGATTCTCTCTGGTTACCATTTAGTCTATAGTTACTTACTGAGCACCAGCAATATGTCAGGTAGTGCTGTGTGCCCAGCCCTCAGTAACATTTCTCCAGTCTCCCTCCTTAGTTGGATTAATCCTGTGGATTGACTGATTTTGTTCATTCTGTGTTGCTTCATATTAATGTCCTTCTAGGAGGACAGTCTTTCTAGACCTAGGAACAGTGCCCCTTTGTGCTGCCTGGGCCTTGCCTGCTGGCTCCCCTGCTCCCAAGTGATAAGTACAGTGTGCTGAGGCTGAAGGAGAAAGCCCTGTGGGTTACTGCTTCAGACACACATGTCCCAAAAGCCTGCACATGGCACTCTTGAATGTTCCTTTTCTCCTTGTACACAGATTATAGTGTTCACTGGTAATTTAAATTCAAATAACCTTCCACCCTGTCTCTGCCTTAAAAAAAAAAAAAAAAAAAAAAAGGTCTGTGTATTACAGGGTAGAGACCAAAGCAGACCAGCCCCAGTCTCCTGGTGGGGGTTTATTTCATCCTGTATTTTTTATGTAGCCTCACCATGGGTTGCCTTTACTTTAATAGGGCTAATGGGTAATTCAGTCATATTGATATTCTACAGTCATAGAATCTTACATCTTTCTCTCTATATATTGTTTGTCATAAATAGTGTGACAGGTAGGTTCAAGGGCTTTGGCTGATAGGAAGTGGGACATTCTTCTCTGCTCCAGACTCCATGCTGGCCCCCAGTGGACTCTGCATAAGGAAGACCCTGCTGCCGGAATGATGAATTTCTCAACTTCAAAACAGAGGCTTGAAGCCAGCTTTCTGCTCCTTCTCCCTCTCCTTGTTGTCACTTTTACCAACAGTTACCAAGAAGTGTGTGTGGGGAAGAAGGCAGAATTGCTCTCTGGGAGCCATTTATTTGCGAACTCCTAGAGGAGAAACATTTTCCTCTCCTCTTGCTGTGGTGTAGCATTGTGATTTGGTACTACTTGTCCTTCTGGAATACTGAGGCCTGTGTATGACTTCTCCAGCCCTTTTGGGGATTTCAACAATAAATTGCTTGCTGGTTGGTGTTTTCCCCAAATTCTATCACCTTCCTGGGAGGGAGGTGGGTGTCAACAATTAAGGACCTAGTTGAGCCTCTCTTTCTGGCACTGTAACCATGGAAGGCATGCTGGGTTGGCCCAGATGAGCCGTGTTTCCCATTGCTACTGGGGCTGGGCATTTGCTGCATTTGGATTTAGCTTTTAAGAGTCACGTCAGAGGCTTGGTTGGAAGGGAAAGAGCACTGTGTAGTTATTGCTTATGTACCATTTAAACCTATCAGCCAGCAGATGACAAGTGCAGGAAAAAAGTACAATAATATTATTATAATGTCGTAATAGTTATCATCATAATCAGCTGGCATAGCTTTTGATAAGAGGCAGATCCTGAAATGAGTACAGGAGGAAGGGTTAACCTTGAACTACAGCACAATGAATGGGTGCTTAACCTTGTATGAAGTACCATGTAGCTGTGGAGGATTCAGGTTTGGAGTTGCTAACATCTCTGTATAGCCAGGGGAGCTATAGGGACTTTAGCTGGGGTTGTTTTTCCTGCTGTGAATGGAACACCTTCCTTTGGTTTAAGGTGCTCTGGGCTGCATGATTACTATTCTGGCCCAGAAGCATTGGGTTCTGAGAAAGGCATACTTTAACCCTGTGGGCTCATTTGGGATTTTCAGAAAATCCAGCCTCATTCCCATTCCTGCAGATGAACTCTGGTCCCTACAGCATGTTGCGCTCCATCCATAGGTAGTGGTGGTGAATCTCAATTGCATACGTGCCGTTTATGGTTGGCTATGCTCATGTAGGGCAGGATTTCTGTTTCTAGAGAGCTTGCTGGAGGCTGCCTTCCCACTCTGGTTAGGAAGGTGATAGTGAAGGGGTGAGGAGGGAAGAGGAAGAGGAAGGGTAGTAGTGGGACTGAGTTCATAAATGACCCCCAAAGGCAGCATTGGCATAGAAGAAATAGTCTCAGCATTCAGGCAGTCCTAGGTTTGGCTCCTGACCTTGCCGCTCGCTAGCCATTGGGCAAGTTGCTTAACCTCTCTGGGCGTCATTTTCCCATCTGTGTACATGTTCATCTATTTCTCATTTCTTTTTCATTAATGGCCCTGTCTAAAGTGCCTGTCACTGTGCCTGGCATTAAAGTCATGCTTAGTAAATGCTTCTGCCTGTCCCCTCCATAGCCTAACTGCTCTAAAAGTAGGGCAGGGAGAAAAGACCCTCCTGTTTCTGTAGGGGGAATTTTGGCCTTAACTAGACTTTTATGTGTGGCTTCCTCTCAGGTACTGTTGCTGCTTCTCTTGAGTCACAATCTGTAGACTCTCTCCAAAGCTGCCTCATAAGGGAGACTTTGATATTTAAAGTTTGGGCACATCTCTGCTTTATCCAGGGAGTAAAAGGGCTGTAAATCTCTTCAGGGAATGGTATACCTGTTTCTGCCTCAGCCTCCTGTGGCCTTGTCCCCTCTTTTTTGTTTTTCCTTTGAGTGGGTCACTTGGGAGCATCATCTGCCCTGGGGAACACTTGTTTTTTGCAAGGGCTGCTGGTGTTTCGCTCAGTGTCTTACTGGGTAAAGATTGTGTTTCTGTCTGTCTGGATCTTCTCTGTGGAGTTTTATTTTGGAAGCCTGGAGCACTCAGACAAGGTTATATCTTTTTAGACTAGTTTTGGCTGTAGGCCAGGTTATCACTATGGCTACCACCAGCCTGAAGAATGGCAGGACATGGAAACTTCTGTATGAAATTGAGAAGGATGAAGGGAGAAAGAAGAGTTTGGCTTAAGGTCACATAGGGAGAAGAGATTCTGTGAGCAGAATGCCTTGATTTGGACAGAGTTTCATTTCCTGTCCCTGAAATTTTGTCTTTTGGTCAGTGAACATATAGAGCACATGATATGCCTATGTGTAGGCCCCGGGGCACCAGCGTAACCAAGTTAGATACAGTTCCTGCTTAGACTGTATTGATAAATATAGTTATTAATCCAATTATAATCACACACATAAGTGTAAAATTATAATTTTAAAATTAGTGTATTGAAAGAGAGGAATGTAGTACCATGAGAACACGTGACAGGGATTTGACTGGGTTCTGAGATTAAGAGTGATAGGGAAGGCTTCCTTGAGGAAGTGATGTTTCAGTTAAATTTGTGAAGAACAAATAGATATTTACTATGCAAAGTGAGATAAGGTTGAAGGCAGAAGTCCTAACTTTTGCAAAGTTTCCTGGGGATCAAAGAAGCTTAACTTCTTTGAGGAACTGAAAAAATGTGTGGTTTGTGAGAGGGAATGGGTACGGAGTGAGAGGCTGGGGGTATTGGCAAGGGCAGATTTACTTGGAGAGCAGTGGCAAGCTCTCTGGAGAGAGTGGGAAGCCTTTGGAGGGAGATCAGGAATGGTTGTGGTGATGAGAGGATTGGATTTACATTATGAGTAGATCACTCTGTTATATAATATTATTGGATGGCTTTTGATGAGGGAGTGAGAATGAAGATCAGAAAAAGAACATTATTGTAATAGAGCCCTTGTTTTCCTTCAGTCAGCTAAATGGTAATCTTGAGACTGACCCACTGAAGTATTGCCATGTTCCTCCTGATTCAAGTCTTCTTTTAGTGCCCATAGTCAGCAGGTTATTGGGGCCACCTGGCCACTGGGCAGAAGCCGTAGCTCAAGGTGCTGACATTTGGCATTTTTCCACCTGCCTAGGAAAACGCTTTGAGGTTTCAGACCAGTCATTTGTTAACATCTAATAGTTACATAGACAGTAACCTGCTGTCTCACCATCCCTCTGTTGGCTGCCATGACTGGGAGGGGGCTACCCTTTTCACCTTGGACCACTTAAGCCACTGACTCTGGCAACTCCTAAGATGTGATATGCCAAGTTAGCAGTGCCAGCACCTGTGGTTTGTGTAGCATTCAGCTATGGTAATGTAGGTGTGCACATGTTCTCTCTTGGGAGCAGCCAATGTCTAGAGGGCATTAAAGGAATTGGAATTGTTCTTCCTGCTGTGGAATCTATAGTATAAAGAAGCTTGGGTGAATCAATTGCTATCAGACCAAGTGTTAAGTACATGGTAGGCGATTCCAGACCCTAGACCAGTGCCCTTCCTCAGTGGTACAGTGAGCTTGCCTACTATTCCTTTCACTTACTCATCTGGAAGGTCATGCAGGACTGCCTTGTTTTTCTGGGTCTCACAAGTTTTCTGATTTTGACAGGATGCAGTCTTACATTTTTCAATCACTTTCTATTTGTGAAAAATATTTAAGTTTTCCTTCACTTGATAGGTTTTGGCTTTCGTAAGTTGTGCTGTATCTGCCTCACAGGGTTATTGTGAAGTACAAATGAGAATATATGAAAGGTACTTAGCACAGGTCTTATACAGGGTAAATGCTGAATAAAAGATGGTGATGATCTTAAGATTAATTAGGCCAACATTTTTTTTCCCCTCATGCTTGCTGTGTGCCAGGCTCCATGCAGGATGCTGGGGAAACAGAGGTATAAAGATGTAACTTTGAGGTGCTCAGGCTTGTGGTCACCTCTGCTGACACTTGAAGCATGGTTGTGCTTCAGTAACTCAATTCCTTTGTGAATTACAATGTGAGATAGTTGACAGAAGAGACTGAAAAGTAAGCTGGGTTCTATTTTCCCCTAAGGAGTAGCCTAGAGGGGATCCAGGACAGATGCCCATTTGGTGACACCGTGTCTGGTGAAACTGTTCCAACGCTTCCTTGGGGGCTTCTGTTTTGTGACCCCAGCCGCTGCTTGGGGGCAAGGGGTGCTCAGCACTTGGTGTGGTGACCCACTCACTTCTCTGCTTAGACTGGACTGTCTAGAACAGCCTTTTCTTTTTGCTGCCTTGTGAGTCTCCATATCTGGTCTTGAGCATCCCTACTTTCTTGTCTTTTCCCTAAAACACCATATTGTGCTGTTAATTTTCCTTTGTGAATTACAATGTGAGATAGTTGACATAGAAGAGACTGAAAAATAAGCTAGGTTTCGTTTCCTTTAAAGTTTTGTTTACTACCCAGTTACTGAAACAAAATGCTTCCCTGTGGTTTAGGGGGATGTGATAGTTGGAGCTGTGTGTCAACTTGGCTGGACCACAATTCTGTGTGGTCGAAGCAGTTGTGATGTGGGTTATTCCCCTGATGGGATCAGATGTATATGTTTTGAGCAGCCAATCCATTGAAAGGGAGTTTCCCTAGGGGTATGGCCTGCTTCTAATATATTTACGGAAATCCTGGGAAAAGAGACACTCTGCTGTGGGTTGGGATCCTTTTGTGCTGCCTACAACTGTCTGTGAGTGAACAATCAACTGTTCAGCCTGGAGATTTGGATTCATCATTCCTTAGGGTAAACAGTTGTTCTCCTTCTCTATCCAGGATCTCCTACATAGATCCCCTTCCAAGTGGTTGACAATGGTAGCCAGGCACCATCTAGTTCTTCTGGTCTTATAGTCGTATAGGCTGTGGATCGCATGGTGTAACAGTCGCTAGGAGTATTTGTTTCCATGAATCTTTGGTTTTCTTCATTCTTCTTTGCTCTGGACGAGGAGAGACCCATCATTGCATCGAGATGGCTGCTTGTAAGCTTTCAAGATCCCAGTAGCTACTCACTAAAGTAGAGGTGGAACAATGTTTTGTGTAGTATGTTATGCCAATTGAGCTTGATGTCCCCTGCCAACCCTATACATGGTCTTGGGTACACTCCCCACTTCATAGACATACCTAATCGTTCAGCCTGTCCACCCATCTATCCACCCATATACCTATATTTGCCTTCACTGACAATGCAGTACTGTATGTGCAAAAGGGGTCATCTTTGTTGTCTGTACCTCCCATGTACCTCTCTCTGTCTTCTTCTTCCTCAATGCCACCATGTTGGTCACTCACATTTGATACATTGCCCTTCTCTTCACCCAAATCAATACTTATCTACACCTATCTACATATTCCCTTCTCTCCCCTCCCTCCCCTGGTAACCAACAAAGAAAATTTCCTTCCATAGATAAGCCGTTCCTTGACTTTTTAGATAACAGACTACTATAATATTTGTCCAAATGTGATTGACTTAATTTACTCAGCATAATGTCCTCCAAGTTCATCCATGTTTTGTGGTGTTTTGCAGATTCTAGGTTATTCTTTAGGGTTGCATAGTAGTATTCTATTGTGTGTATGTACCATAGTTTGGTCATCCATTCTTCAGATAATGGACACCTTGGTTGTTTCCATCTTTTGGCTATTGTAAATAGTGCTGTGATGAACATGGGTGTACATATATCTGTTCTTGTCATGGCTCTCACTTCTTTAGGATATATACCTAGTAATGGAATGGCTGGGACCTCTAGTAGCATAGTACCTAAGGCACTTGACTGCTAACCAGAAGGCTGGTGGTTCAAACCCACCAGCCACTCCTCGGAAGGAAGGTTGGGCAATCCTACTTCCATAGTGATACTGCCTCGGAAACCCAAAGAGGGGTCGCTATGAGTCGGGGCTGACTTGACGGCACATAATAACAACAACAACAACAATGGCTAATGATCGTGAGGATTTCTTCATGTGTTTGTTGGCTTCCTGAATATCCTTCTTGGTGAAGTGTCTATTCATGTCTTCTGCCCATTTTTTAATTGGGTTATTTGTCTTTTTATTACTATTATTTTTAATTATCGTCATTTGGGTGAAAATTTACAGAGCAAGTCCACTTTCCATATACAGCAGGTCATGTACACTTTGTCTCATGACATTTACCACAATTCACCACAATACAACAGCTCCCCTTCCATTTCCTCCCAACAGTCACCTCTTCCCTATGTCCATCCCTCCGTGCACCACTGCCCCCTGAGCTGTCTCCCTGTGCATAAACAGCCCTTCAGTCTCCCATGATTGTTCTCTCCAAGGAGTGTGTCTACCTCAGGTAAATGTTCAACTCCTGTGCCTGTCCTTTGCTTGGCGGGAAGTCACAGGTGTGGGTTCAGTTCCAGACCTGAAGGGCAGGTAGGGGCCATATTCTCAGGGGTTCCACCAGGCTGTCTCAGCTCGGCAAACCTGATCCCCCTTTTTTTTCCCCAAATAATTTTGAGTTTTGTTCCACATTGTTCTCCCTCTCTATCCAGGACCACTTACATAGATCCCCCTCAGAGTGGTTGACAGTGGTAGCTGAGCACCATCTACTACTTCTTGTCTCATAGTCATATAGGCTGTGGATCGTATAGTGTACTAGTCATGAGGACTAATACTTTCCATGAATTTTTGGTTTTCTTCTTTCTTCTTTGCTCTGGACGAGGAGAGACCCATTGTTGCATCTAGATGGCTGCTTGCAAGCTTTTAAGATCCCAGTTGCTACTCGTCAAAGTAGGAGGTGGAACAGTGTTTTGTGTAGTATGTTATGCCAATTGAGCTTGATGTTCCCTGTGACTATGGTCCTGAGCCCACAGGTTCAACTACTCAGTCCCTCTGGGTTGCTGGCTGTGACCAAGAAGTGACTACAACCTTATCCCTTGTCAGCTCTACTATACACCTGGGAATTCAGATCATACAAATACAGGACCATTGTCTGCCAACCCTATACATGGTCTTGGGTACACTCTCCCTTCATAGACATACCTAATAGTTCAGCCTGTCCACCCATCTATCCACCTGTATACCCATGTTTGCCGTCACTGACAGTGCAGTACTGTATGTGCAAAAGGGGTCATCTTTGTTGTCTGTACCTTGCATGTACCTCTCTATGTCTTCCTCTTCCTCAGTGCCACCATGTTGATCACTCATATTTGGTACATTGCCCTTCTCGTCACCAAAATCAGTACTTATCTCTAACTATCTAAGGGTGTTCTTTTCCCTCCTCTCCCACCCCTGGTAACCAACAGAGAAAATTTCCTTCCATAGATAAACCTTTCCTTGACTTTTATAATAGTGGACTAATACAATATTTGTCCTTCTGTGATTGACTTATTTCATTCAGCATAATGTCCTCCAAGTTCATCCATATTCATATGGATGAACAATGTGGAACAAAACTCAAAATCATTTGGGGAAAAAAAAGGGGGATCAGGTTTGCCGAGCTGAGACAGCCTGGTGGAACCCCTGAGAATATGGCCCCTACCTGCCCTTCAGGTCTGGAACTGAACCCACACCTGTGACTTCCCGCCAAGCAAAGGACAGGCACAGGAGTTGAACATTTACCTGAGGTAGACACACTCCTTGGAGGGAACAATCATGGGAGACTGAAGGGCTGTTTATGCACAGGGAGACAGCTCAGGGGGCAGTGGTGCATGGAGGGATGGACATAGGGAAGAGGTGACTGTCGGGGGGAAATGGAAGGGTGTTTTGCAGATTGTAGGTTATTCTTTAGGGTTGCATAGTAGTATTCTATTGTGTGTATGTACCATAGTTTGGTTATCCATTCTTTGGATGATAGACACCTTGGATGTTTCCATCTTTTGGCTATTGTAAATAGTGCTGCTATGAACATGAGTATGCATATGTCCATTCTTGTCATGGCTCTCACTTCTTTAAGATATATGCCTAGTAATGGAATGGCTGGATCAAATGGTATTTCCAATTTCATCTTTTTTTTTTTTTTTAATTTATTGTAATTTGGGTGAAGATTTACAGAGCAAATTCACTTTCCATACAGCAGTTTACATATACTTTGTCTCATGATATTGACCACAGTTTACCACAATGCAACAGCTCCCCTCCCACTTTCTCCCCATAGTTACCCCTTCCCAGTGTCCATCCCTCCATGGACTCCTGCCCCCTAA
>NW_006921643.1:4444440-4445027 GCF_000298275.1 Orycteropus afer afer | reverse complement strand
GCTCCTTCCCTTTTTATTCCCCAGCCACCAGAGCAGTCCTCCGTGCAGTTCCTGGCTAGGAGGGCTTATTTTTAGGTTAGTTCTTAGGTCCTACCACCACTCGGCAATATCCAAGCTGTCTGTGCCATCAGGATCGCTGCCAGACCGCAGCTCCGTATGTCTCCTTTTTTGGTATTTTCATGCAAATTCTTCTGCTGTTTGGAGTTTAGTCCACTTGTATATCCTTCCCTTCAAGGCTCAGGGGTCCAGGATTATCTTCTGTATCTGTGTTATTTAGTTCTCCTTTTCTTTGTTGAAGAGAGTCTGTGCAGTCTTTCTGCCTGTTCTGCCATCTTACTGGAACTGCTTGGAAGTGCTGGTTCTTGAGTCAGACAGACCTGGTTTCCCGTCCTGCTTCTGCCATGTACTGTGTGTGTGACTCTGGACAAATCATTTCACCTCTTTTTTGAGCTATTTTCCTCATCTATAAAGTGGAAATGATAGCATCTCCTCATTGAGTGATGGTTAAAGAAAATAATGTATGTAAAACAGCACAATGCCCTTCATGTAGTACATATTCAATAAGTGATAGGTTTTTTTTTTTTTTT
>NW_006921643.1:4441613-4443025 GCF_000298275.1 Orycteropus afer afer | reverse complement strand
GGCTGGCGGTTCAAACCCACCAGCCACTCCTCGGAAGGAAGGTTGGGCCATCCTACTTCTGTAGTGATACTGCCTCGGAAACCCAAGGAGGGGTCACTATGAGTCGGGGCCGACTCGACGGCAAATAACAACAACAACTATTGTACTTAGAATAAAACCCAAACTCATTGCCTTGATTACAAGCCTTTTCATGATCTGATACCTGCCTGCCTGTCTTGGAAGCCTCATTTCCTATATTGTCCCCCTTGCCTTCTGTGTTCTGGCCACCAGTGGCTTTCTTTTTGTTTCTCAAACAGAAGGCTTTTGCACTAAGTATATCTGCTGTCTGGAATACTCTTCCTGCAGCTGATTGGCTCTTTGTCATTCAGATCTCAGCTCTACTGTTACTTATCAGAGAGGCCATTCCTTTCTCTGGTGTAAAATAACTCCTTGTGCCACCATAACAGAACCATCTGATGTTTTTCTTGTTTGTTTGCTTCTTGTTGACACTCTTGTTTTCCCTCCATCAGAATGTAAGTTCCATGAGCGTAGGGACTGTGATTGCCATGCTCACAACTGTGTTGTCAATGCCAAGAACAGTGCCTGGAACATAATAGATGATCAATCAACATTGTTTAATGAATGAACATGTGTTCTGTTTTCTTATTACACAGAACCTGGGAACACAGGTATTCACATTTATATTCCTTTTTCCTAAATAAATGTAATTAAGTTTTTTTTTTGTTTTGTTTTTAATTGTTCATTGCTAAATGTACCCCCTCACACCAAAACAATCATTTGGAACTTTTTGAGGAGAAGCTGTGTTCCTCTTGCTTCATCTGGTGGGGTTTTCTTCCTGAAGTTTTGTTATTGTATTGGCAAGGGGAATTGTGGTTGCTGGGCTTTGGGCATTGATTTTTTTTTTTTTAGTTTTTCTATTATAAGGAAACAATCTTTAGTATATTTTCTTGGAATAAAACAAACACAAAAGCTCACCAGGACAAGGCAAATTTATCTCACTTTGATTTTCTACTGACACTTTTTACAATACTAGCTAAGTTCTTAGACACAGGAATTAGACAAGAATTGACAATGGCCAGATAGAAACAGTTCACATAATGTGAGTGAGTGGCAAGATGAGGCATGGAGAGGTCATAGGGATAGCGCTTCTCCTTCTGTCAGTGGTCCGGTTTTTGATGGCAAATGTTGACAGTATGAGTGAAGTTCTGCATCAGTAACTGGTCTCCTTCAGAGGGCCTGTAACCTGGGAGCTACAGGAACTGTGGGGAGCTACTCAGTGCTGGTGGGCCCACTTGGCAAGGCCTACACAATCTTTTTTCTTTGCCTTTGCTAGGGAATCACTCCATAGGTGCTCTGGTAGCGTAGTGCCTAAGGCACTTGACTGCTAACCAGAAGGCTGGCGGTTCAAACCC
>NW_006921643.1:4434644-4440918 GCF_000298275.1 Orycteropus afer afer | reverse complement strand
ACCTGGGGTATTTCTGTTGGGTGCAACACAAAGCAATGTTCTGGGAAGTTCCTGCTCTCTCTCAGGTGCTTAGAATTCTGATGTTATGATTGGTTAGTTTGGCCACTCTGCCAGGCTCAAAAGGAGGCCTCCTAGAGGCAGAAGAAGTCTCTCTCTGACTGCTGGTTGAGAAAGACATGCTGTTGAAAGGCGCATGCTCCTGAAAGAGACATGCATTGCTGAGTGAGACACTGAGGGACACGCACTGTTGGGAGAGAGACTGTGAGAGACTGTTAGGAGAGAGACTGTGGGCTGGGAGAGAGACTGAGCGTTTTCCCTGAACTTGAATTGTATCCTGATGCTCCCCTAATAAACTTCATAATCTGTGAGTTCTTTGTGGCCACTGCAGTGAATTATCGAACACAGGAGAGGTGGTAGGTGCTTTGGGAGGAATGGTTGGTGAAAGGGCTGGAAGGAGGCAGCATGTCTGGCCTTGCAGTAATAGGCCTTGGGTTACTGATGGTTACTGATGGTGACTCTGTCTTCCTCTTGTGCGGTTAGAGGAGGTCAGGAGTTGTGGCCTCCTTGTCTTTTTAGCACCTGCCTTAGGTATTGTCCATTCTGCATTATTTATAAAGCTCTCAAATGTAGGACACTGGACAGCTTCTTTGTCAACTTTCTCCTTTTCTTGTTTTCCTCTTCTGAAAGGCAGCCTGTGGCTAACTTAGGGTACTCAGTTACACTTGGTACTACTTTAAAACTGATATCTTAAATTACTGTAGTTACTGACCAGCCTTTCTCCTTCTAGGGTAATCTTTAACTTATGATTAAACTTACCCACTTTTAGCAAAGGATTTTTTTTTTTTTTAAATTCTTTAACAGAAGTCTTTCAGCTTATAATAAGCTAGTGGGACAAGTATTTGAAGGTTCTGGGCCCAAAAGGTAGATTTTTGGTAAAAGAGTGAGTGACTCTCAAGCAGCTTTCTCTGGGTTTGAAAGTTATAACCAGCTGCTCCACGGAAGGAGGAGTGGGCGATCTACTTCGGTAAAGATTTATAGCCTCGGAAACCCAGTGGAGGTTGCTATGAGTCTGAAATGATTAGATGGCAGTGAGTTTTTTTTTTTTTTTGCGGGGGGGGGTGTCTCTTCTTTCACCTCCCCTCTTCAGTCTTTTCTGGACTAAATGATGATCCTTATTCCTTTCATCTTTTTTAACTTGCACTATTTCCTGGCCCTTGTTTTATTTCTGCAATGCTTATTCAAAGGAATGCTTTCTTTCAGTGTTTTTTACAGCTTTCTTCTGGGCCAGGGTTTTGGTAATGGGTTAGGCTCCATCTCTTTCATCCCATTATCTGTAACATGCCTTTCTGGGCTGGTAGAAATGTGGTTAGGATGGGTAAAATGCACTGTTACACTCTCTCACCCCATTTTAACTGTCATCCATGATGTCATTTAAAGGTGGACTAAACAGAGTCCCTTCAGGTATGGTGATGGCCTAGGTTTCTGTGATACCTATTCAGGTGCCTGTTTTTTTTTTTTTTATTTTTTAAATTGAGGTTTTTCTTTTTTTCTTGGTTAAAAAGTAAACAACTAACATCTTTTAATTTTAATTTGCATTGATTTCCTTTTTAATTCTGAGTGAGAGCTTCTTAAAACCAGTTGCCACCTTTGTGTTCACAAGGATTTAGAGGCTCATGCCTCCTAGCCTTCCTCCCATATTCTTCATTTTTGTATCTGATAGAAAAATAGACTGCTGTGGGAACAACTCTTAAATGTCTCTTCTCTTACGCACACACACACACACACACACACACACTAGTGTTCTAAGGAATGGACACTGCTCTAAGAGGATTCACCCTGTTTCATGCACATACCCTCCATTGCAACAAAATTCAGGAGACATTGAAAGAGATAGAATTGGTGGTGTTTTTTTTTCCTCCCCTCAAGTGGCCTCAGAGCTCTTAAAATAAACTTTAAAAAATCTGGTGCTCAGAGCCTCAGCTCTGAAAGCAGACAAATTGCAATCCTAGTTCAGTAAGACTCCTTCTCTCCTCTGATCTTTTCCCATTTTTCTCTCTGAATTTATTTTAACATCCCCTTTCATGGTCTTCTTACCTTTCCAGAAAGTCTATTCAGACCTTCCTTCCTTGCTGGCTTCTGGCAGGAAAAGCAGCAGGGCTTCTGGCCCTAATTTATAGTCTGTGTTTCTTTTCTATTCTCTCTCTTTGCCGCCCCAGTTCCCCATCTTCCAGCATTCTACTGGCTCTTCCCCCATCAGAATGGACAGTGCTACCAGGAGTGACATGTAGCTTTGGAATTTAGTTTAGTGTCTTCAGGACTAACCTAGTGATTTGGGTTGGAGGGGTGGAGATTTGGGAGCCTGGTTAGTGCATGTGCTGCTAGAGGAGGAGATGGGAGCTTTATTTATTTATTGGTACTATTTGATTAAACCCTTGCCTGCCAGCCCCCAGCCCTGGTAAGCCTGAGCCCTGTTGCCAGGAGAAATGGAGAACTCTTTTACTGTGATTAATACTAGGGTATTATCCTATGAAGTTACAAAATAGCATCTCAGAGCAAGATGTCTGGGAGTCTTCCTGTAGTTCCCATGGAACAAGTCAACCTTTCAGTAACATTTTTTTCAAAATCTTTGGGGACCCATTTGAAGAGAGCTAAAGCAATAATTAGGACTAAGCAAAAATACAACTAATTTAGAGCCAGGATATTTTCAAGAGAAGCTTAAAAAATCAGAACCTGCTGATACATAATAGATAGGTGTTGAGGGTCTGTTCTCTTCTCACTTACTTTTTGCATTATTTTTTTATTTTCTCCCCCAGCCATGGGGACTCTCTCTTATTCTGTTTCCCTAGTGGTAGGATGAGAATCTTTCTGGTGACAGCTTGCTGAGATTCAGGAAGGTGGAGGGAATAGAGGTGGTTGTCAGTACAGGTACTGCTAAATCCAGGGATTTGGATTCATCTGGGTAAGGGGTAAGCTTGCTTTCATTTCTAGCTCTCTTTGCATCCCCTGAAGTGTCTTAGGGACTGACTGTATCTGCCAGATGATTCTCTCTGAGAAGATGAGGAATAGAAGAAACTTTTCAGACAGTTCAAAGAGCAGTTTTGCCAGTCTTTCAGAAGTTCAAGGCAAAAATATGTGCATGTTGTTGGTTAACAGGGATGGGAGGGGAGGGGAAGGAAAATTGCTAGACAGGTAAGAGAAAAGTACTGATTTGGGTAAAGGGAAAGGCAATGTACTAAAAGCGATTGACCAACACAGTAGCACCAAGGAAAAGGAGAGATATGCACAAGGTGTACAGACAACAAAGATGAGAAATGTTACATACACAATACTGCATTATCAGCAATAACAAACATTAATCTACAGGTGGATACATAGAGAGGCTAAATGATGAGTATGTCTAAGCAAAAGAGAATATACCCATGACCATATATAAGTTTGGCAGGTGACATTTCTACATATGTATTTGGTTGTGCTATAAGAATGTCATTCGAACAGAGCAAGAGGATACTGCATGGTTCAAAATCAGGAAGGAAGTATGACAGGGTTCTATCCTTTCACTATATTTATTCAGTCTGTATGCTGAACAAGTAATCTGAGAAGCTGGACTATATGAACATGGCATCAGGATTAGAGGAAGGCTCATTAACAACTTGTGGTATGTAGATGGCACAACTTTACTTTGCTTGCTGAAAGTGAGGATGACTTGAAGCACTTACTGATGAAGATTGAAGACTGTAGTCTGCAGTATGGATTACACCTTAATATAAAGAAAACAAAAATCCTCACAACTGGACCAATAATCAGCATCACAATAAATGGAGAAAAGATTGAGGTTGTCAGAGACTTCATTACTTGGTTCTACAATCAACACCAATGGAAGCAGCAGTCAAGACATCAAAAGATGTATTGCACTGGGCAAATCTGCTGCAAAAGACCTCTTTCAAGTGCTGAAGAGCAAAAATACCTCCTTGAAGACTAAGGTGTGTGATAGTTGGAGCTGTGTGTCAATTTGGCCGGACCACAATTCTTTGTGGTTTAAGCAGTTGTGGTGTGGGTTATTGCCATGATGGAATTAGAGGTATATGTTTTGAGCAGCCAGTCCATTGAAAGGGAGTTTCCCTAGGGGTGTGGCCTGCTTCCAATATATTTATGGACATCCTGGGAAAAGAGACACTCTTCTGTGGATCAGGATCCTGTTGTGCTGCCTACAACTGTCTGTGAGTGAACAATCCACCGTTTGGCCTGAAGATGTTGGATTTGTCATTTGCTGGAGTCAACAGCCGGTATACTGCTTGCCAAGCTTGAGCTTGTCAGCCCCTGTAGCTGCGTGAGTTGGGAAAAGCCTCCAGCTTGACGTTTGCTCCAAGAACGTGGGACTTGCCAGCTTCTATGAGTGTGTGAGCCATTTTCCTAAAATAAGTTTCTCTTTCTCTATATGTATATATATGCTTTAGTGGTTTTGCTTCTCTAGAGAACCTAGCCTAACACAATCTGCCTAACCCAAGCCATGGTATTTTCAATTGCCCCATATGCATGTGAGAGTAGACTGAAGAGGAATTGATGCTTTTGAGTTGTGGTGTTGGCGAAGAATACTGAGAGTACCATGGACTGCTGAAAGAACTAACAGATCTGCCCTGGAAGAAGTGCAGCCCCAATGCTCCTTGGAAGCGAGAATGGCCAGACTTCGTCTCACCTGTTTTGATCATGTTGTCAGAAGGGACCATTCTCTGGAGAAGGATATCATGGTTGGTTAAGTGGAAGGTCATTGTAAAAGGGGAAGGCCCTCAACCAGATGAATTGACACAGTGGCTGCAATGATGAGCTCAGGTGCAGCAGGGATTATGAGGCTGGTACAGGACCGGGCAGTGTTTCATTTTGTTGTATATAGGTCGCTATGAGTCAGAGATGACTCCACAGCACCCAACAACAACAGCAGTAGGAATGTCCATAAGGAGCTCTGGTAGCATAGTGCCTAAGGCACTTGACTGCTAACCAGAAGGCTGGCGGTTCAAATCCACTAGCCACTCCTCGGAAGAAAGGTTGGGCAATCTACTTCCGTAGTGATACTGCCTTGGCAACCCAAGGAGGGGTTGCTATGAGTTGGGTCTGACTTGACGACACATAACAACAACAACAACATATATAAAATAGAGTGAATGGAGCAAAGTTATGATAACTTCTTGGCCACAGCCAAATCCCTGAGGGAGGGAGTCACTAGGCCCACAGGCTCTGGACCATGGTCATTTGTGGGGGACATCAAGCTCAGTTGGCATAACACACTACACAAAAACATTGTTCTACACCCTACTTTAGTGGGTAGCAACTGGAGTCTTAAAAGCTTGCAAGCAGCCATCTAGATGCAGCAATTGGTCTCTCCTCGTCCAGAGCAAAGAACAATGAAGAAAACCAAAGACACATGGAAACAGTCCAAGGCACTAGTGGACCATGTAAACCTCAGCCTACATGACCCTGAGACCAGAAGAACTAGATGGTGCCTGGCTACCACCATCTATTACTTGGAAAGGGATCAAAATAGGAGATCCTGGATAGAGTGGGAGAAAAATCTGGAACAAAACTCAAAATTATAAAAAAGATCAGGTTTACTAGTCTGATAGAGACTGGTGAAACCACTGAGACTATGGGCCCTAGTCATCCTTTAGGCCTGTAATTGAACTTAATGCCTGTAGCTTCCTGCCAAACGATAGACAGGTGTATAACGTGAACATTTATACCAGGTAGGTACACTCCTTATAACAATCAACTATGGGAGACTAGGACAGTATTTGCACAGGAAGATAGCTCAGAGGGCAGGAATGCATAGGAAGGAAGGATGCAGGGGAAGGGTAACTACAGAGAGTAAGTGGGAAGAGAGCATATGGGGTTTGGGGGGATTGCAGTCTATGTCATGAAACAAAATGTCTATGAGCTGTTGTATGGAAAATGAATTTGCACTGTAAACTTTCACCCAAATCACAGTGAAAAAAATCCAGAGCACAGATTTGTTTCCTTAAGGTCTTTTCTGGGTGACCATGGTAAGGCTTGCTGAGCAAATAATCCAAGAAGCTGGACTACATGAAGAAAAACGTGGTATCAGGATTGGAGGAAGAATGATTAACAACCTAAGATATGCAGACGATACAACTTTGCTTGCTGAAAGTGAGGATGACTTAAGGCACCAACTGATGAAGGTTGAAGAATACAGTCTGCAGTATGGATTATGTCTCAATATAAAGAAGACAAAAATCCTCACAACTGGACCAATGAGCAGCATCAC
>NW_006921643.1:4423408-4434139 GCF_000298275.1 Orycteropus afer afer | reverse complement strand
GATGATGGGCTCGAGTATAGCAGGGATTGTGGGGCTGGCGTGGGATCGGGCAGTGTTTCGTTCTGCTGTGCATGGGGTCGCTATGAGTTGGAAACGACTCGATGGCACTTAACAACAACCACAACATGGTAAGGATCTCCAGTTCATTTGGGAGGCAGGTAGTATCATATGATAGTTGAGACCTTGGGCTTTGGGAGTCAGACCTCCTTTCTAATTCTGGCTTTGCTGTTGACTGTCTATGTGACCTTGGCAAAGTGACTTAACCTCTCTGAGTCTCACCTTCCTCATCTGTAATAATGGTATTTATGACATAGGATTATTGTGAGCCCAATGTCTGGTGTATATGCTCTAAATGTTAGCTGTAATTGTTGTTTTGGGATACTGATGAAAAATAAGATTGAGCCTTCTTAGCAAGAGAAAAGAAGGTAGGACGTTGATAGAAGAACCTTGAAGAAAGATACAGGGTTGAAGGATAGGGACCTCTTCCCTTACAAAAAAATAAAGAAGTAGGTGAACTCTGGGCATCTAATGATAACCTCTTGTTTTGCTATATTAGTATGTTCCAAGACTCCCCTTTTGCTGGTCCACCAAGGTGATTGTTCTCCCAGGGACCACAAGCTGATTCTGTTTGCTCCTCAGCAAAGATTTAATAGCCACAGTGGCTACAGCATCCTCTATTACAAAGACATCATAATTTTCAAAAAACATACTGCTGTTCTTGCCACTTGCACTTTGAAGTATTATAAATAATTAAAGCTGAACTGTACTTGTCAGAATATGTTTGAAAAGTGCATTTTGGGTTGCTGTACCTTTGCCCTGACAATATGTTTATTAGCTTGCTTGTTAATTCCACGATTGGTTAACCTGAAATATTTCTGTGCCAGTTTACTCATACCAACTCTTATCCCAAATGCCCTCAAGAGAGAGCCTCATCTTAGCTTACTCCTTTCCTTCTTGTTCCTGGGAAGTCATCAAGTGGTGAACAGTAGTCCTCAGGGGCAGGGGGAAAACTGAAATACTGCACTGGTCAGGGACTTGCAGGCTGATATTTCTCCCCAAATATGTCTGTGGGAAAGAGTAAATTGTGGGCTGGATGGAGCAGAGTGATGGAGGTTAGGAGCCTGTTGATGTCTTGGAAAATAGTTAAGTATAAAATAAATACGTTAGATGAAAGCCTTTGTTAGTTTGTTTTGCCTTCTCCTGAAGATATCCGAGTCAGTGCTGTATTTCTCCATACCTGATAATTAGTTAAGATGTTGGTTTTGTCACTGATAAGCCTTTGCTGTGATTGTGGAAGAAAGGAGAGGCTCATCTGGGGAGTGGCAGCAGAGAAGCTGTCTAAGCCAATTGCTTCATCTGTCCAGGGTTGCTCAGACAAGTGTGGCTTGGGGAGACTGAATGCAAAGGAAAGAAGGAGGCACTAGGTCTAAGAGTTTAAACAAGCTTGGAGTCATAAAGACCCTGGTTCAAAGCCTGGCTTTGCCACTGTTAGCTGGGCATATGAGTTTTCTGTGGCTGCTGTAAAAAATTACCACAAACTTCGTGTCTTCAAACAACATAAATTGATTTTCTCACAGCTCTGAAGGTTAGAAATCTTAAATCAGTATCACTGGTATCAGGGTATTGGCAAGCTGTGCTCTGGTTAGCATAGTGGCTAAGGCACTTGACTGCTAACCAGAAGGCTGGCGGTTCAAACCCACCAGCCACTCCTCAGAAGGAAGGTTGGGCAATCTACTTCCATAGTGATAGTGCCTTGAAAACCCAAGGAGGGGTCGCTTTGAATCGGGTCCGACTCGACGACACATAACAACAACAACAAGCTCCCTCCAGAGGCTCTAGGGAGGAATCTGTTCCTAGCTTCTGGTGGCTGCTGACATTTATTAGCTTGTGGCCACATCATTCTAATCTTTAAGACCAACATTATACATCTCTCTGTGCTCTGTCTTTATATTGCCTTCTCTATGTACCTCTCTTTTATAAGGACCTGTGATTGCATTTAGAGCCCACCTGGATAATCAAGGCTAATCATCTCAGAATCCTTTATCTGTGAAGAGCCTTTTCACTTATAAGTAACATTTACAGGGATTAGGACCTGATATGTGTTGGGGGCCATTCTGCCACCATACTGAGTGATCTTCAACATGTAATTTTCATCAGTCAGCTTGTTTATGAAACAAAAATAGTAATGATATCTTCTGTACTGAATTGCCATTAGGCTTCAGTGAAATTCTGCATATCAAATACTTGTGTGATGCCAGGTGTGTAGTTTGTACCTAGTAGTTAGCAAGTATTATTAATATTTATATACATACGTTGTTATTAACTGCTGTCAAGTCAGCTCCCTACTCATGGTGACCACCACAGAGTAGACCTGCTCCATTGGTGGTAGTCTTTAGGGAAGCTCTTCACCAGGCCTTTCTTTTGTGGAGCTGCTGAGGGCATTCAAACCACTAACCTTTAGGTTAGCAGTTGTTTGTAAGCTGCTTGCACTATTCAGGTTTCCTACATATGTTATGCATTACTTTCCTGGTAGCACAATGATTAAGTGCTTACCAAAAGGTCAGTAGTTTGAACCCATTCAGTGGTTCCACAGGTGAAAAGACCTGGTGATCTGCTCCCATAAAAATTGTAGCCTAAGAAATCCTGTGGGGGCAGTTCCATTGTGTCATGTAGGACCACTATGAGTTGGAATCAACTCATTGGCATACAATAACAACTACTACTACTACATTATTATTATTTAGTCATCTTCTGAAGTGAGAAAAATAGTTCCTTAGATTATTTGACAGTTCCTCCTACCACCCTGCCCCTCATCTATGGCCCCCTTAGCCCTGGGATCTCTGATAATTATCTTCCATGGTCAGCAGATGTCTCTAAGGCCACCCTCTTACCCAGTCCTTCTTTTTGCTTTCTTAGTTCATGGGCTGGTCTTTGAGAACAGGCTTCGCCCTTCAGAGAGTATAACCTGGCTCTTGCATACTTGTGCCCATATGCTTAGGAAGATGCTTGGACTCTAAGATTATTCCCAGTTAGCATTCAAGACAGTTTACTGTGTTGCTGCTATCCTACAGTCAATTGTAACTTCCATAATAAAGGATGGAAGAATATTATTTTTACAGTAGTATTTAGAATCTGATAGCTATTAGCCAAAAGGTGCTTGTCCCCAATGAGGTACTGTAAATACATTTTATTTGTTCTATTACCTTCTGTTTCACCAACACATTCCTGAAGCATTTTAATCTTGTTTTTCATACTTGTCTTCGAGTGAGGAATTGTTCTGATTTGCAACTTTGGGGGATAATTACTATGTTCATTAATTTCTGTTCTTTTCTTCCCCTCCATTTATTACTAATTCCTTGAGGATAATTTTTTCCTAAATCTACACTAGCAGGAGACAAGTCACTTGATTAAAAGAGTGTTTTACAACACTGATTTCTCCAGCTCTCTTGGCACAGTGATGGGAGGGTTATGTCAGCATCTCCTTAGCTGGGGTGATGGTATCCCTGGTCTGGATTCAGATGAATAAGAGGCTTTTGGGGAGCCTGTGGCCCTTCTGATATTTTATGCACTGAGGTATTCCTGGGCAAGGGGCAGGAGAGACTCACATGGTTTCCTTCCTATCCATGACTCAATCATAGACATTTGTCAAGCATGTGTTATGTATAGGACATTGTGGGCAGCATTGTGAAGAGGGCATGGTTCTTGGCTCAAGGGGTGCTTAGAATGTGGTGTTAAATGAATGTATGGTTAGATAGAGAGGCCTTAGCATTCAAAGAGGCTGACGGGCAGGCCAAGGGGTCTAGTGGATGAGGGGCATTGTAACCTCTCTTGAAATGTAACAGAATTAGTAGCATCCTCTTGAGGGTCATGATGCATAGCACTTGACTCTCTAAAAGCATGCAGTAAGGAGGGCTGGGTTGATGATGATTTACTTTGCGTTCATTTTTTCCTTATATTTTGGCCTTGTGAGTCCCTCTTCTTTTTATTCTAGATAGTAGCTATTACATATATTCTGTGTAAATAAATGCGGATGTTTTATAAATGTCGAGTGATTATCCAAGACAGAAAAATAGTGGTTTGGACTCAGGATAGGGCAGAGGCAGGGATGTGTGTGAGTAAGATGCCTCAGAAGAAAAGGTGAGAAGGCAGAAGCCAGAGAGGATTTGAATTAATTTAGAACAGAATGGGAATCCAGCTTGTTGTCGTTGTTATGTGCCATCGAGTCGGCCCTGACTCATAGCGACCCCTCCTTGGGTTTCCCAAGGCAGTATCACTACAGAAGTAGGATTGTCCAACCTTCCTTCTGAGGAGTGGCTGGTGGGTTTGAACTGCCAGCCTTCTGGTTAGCAGTCAAGTGCCTTAGGCACTATGTTACCAGAGCTCCTGGGAGTCCAGCTTAGAGAAGTCTACTTTGGGCTGGATATTCAGGGAAAGAGCACAGGAGGGATTTCTGTCTGCGAGAATGGGGTGGAACAGAGAACAGTTAGCCTGGGAAACAGGGGTAACAGGTACTGAGGCCCATTCTCCCATATCCTGCCATTATGATACTTGTCTCACCATGCAGCAATTATTTGCTGTATGCTCTTTTCTTCTAGAAGACAGTAGAGGGGACTTGATCATCTTTTCATTTTGGTTATTTAACATTGTGTTCATCACATAGCAGGTGCTGCACAGATGACTGATAAAAATGGTTGAGGTTAATGCCTGGGCAAGCCACCCAGAAGGGTCTAGTTTTCATAAGGATTGTGAAATGTTAGGGGTTGGAGTGTGTGTGAATAATAAGTGGCTTGTGAGGGTGGGGGTGGGTTTGTGAATCAGGATAGGACTGAGAAGCAACCTAAAACAGACTCTAAATCATCCCTCAAGGATTTACTAATTGTCTTTTCTGTGTCAAGCATCAAACTAACTGGGAAGAATGGACATGATCCTCTGTCTTTATGATGCTTAAGGTCTTGCAGGGGAGAAAGACAAACTATATAAGGACCTGTTAAGAGTGCTATTAGCCGGGAAGAACAAGATGCAGTGGGAGCTCTTAAACTGGTCAAGTGGGGAGAGTTGGGAAAAGGCCTCCTAGAGGAAGTATCTTTTAAGTTGAAATCTCTAGGATGAGTAGAAATTTACCAGATAAAGAGGTGGGGGAAACAGTAAGCAGGGGGACTGACATGTCCAAAGGCCTTGGACATGGGAGTTGGGAGACAGGCTATCTTAGACCATCAGGCGGAAGAGTTCCATAAGGCCAAGTGTAGAGGGGGAGAAGAAAGAGATGAAGCTGGAGACATAGGTAGAGGCCAGATGTTGGAGAGTTTGGATATGAAATGCCGCCTTTATCCTGATGACATGGGAAACCTTTGAGTGGTTTCAAGTAGAGGACGATAGGATCAAATTCGTGTTCTGGCCGTACAGTAATCCCTTTAACATTTAATCAAGGGGTGTACTTTTAATGTGCTCATCTTTTACCCCAAGATCCTTTGACAGTACTGCAAAGTCTGCTCACTTGTTCTAAGTCACTGTCTGAGTATGGGAGCCTGAAGCATGGTGGAGAACACACATAGCCTGCTGCTGGCCTGAGCCCCCGGTGCTTGGTCTCAGATCCAGAGCCCAAGGCTTCATTGCTGGGTGTGAGGTGTTCTGGACTTTTGCTCCTGCCTCTTCTGCAGCTCTTCTCCTTTCACCTCAGAGCCCCTTCAGAGCAGCTTATAAAATTCCACAGCCACTGTGCCTTCCTCTGCTCTGTGCTCTCTACAAATTGAAAATTTTTATGACAATGTCAAATCAATGGGAAAAGTTTTGAAAAGTAGGATTGAGAAAGACCTCTTTGCCTTTTCTCCCTGCAAGGGAATTTGAAAAATGTAGAAATTCTAAGTTAGATGTTAAATATCCTTGGGGTTTCCTTTACTTCCCTTTTGAAAGTTTTTCCATTAACCAAAAATCTGACAGAGACGCTTGTGGGAAGATAATTCCTTTTGGCTGGAGCTTAAGCTCTACGTCGTGTGCTTTTTAATTTTCTTTCATTGGTGATGGTTTGGGACCCAGCTGTGTAGGCACTGGAGTGCAACACAGTCCTGTTACTGGGCAAGTTATTTCTATGAATCTGTATGTTTTCCCCTACCTAATGAAAGCCAAATTAAATCAATTTTTAATCAAGTAAATGAATGACAGGTTTTTCCTTAGAAAAGAAACCACAAAGTCCCTAAAATACTGGATACGATAAAGTTTTTATTTGCATGTGTGCTGTTAGGCATGGCTTTAATGTCAGGAAACAGGAGGTACTATTAAAGTAGTTATTTGGAAAGATGCTGCGCCAGGGAGATGAAGGCAGATGATTCTCTCTTCTCTTGTTCTCTTTCGTAGTTTGTGTGTGCCTGTGCATCCCCAGCACCTTGCACAGGTACAGAGTAAGTGCTTGGAGATGTCTGAATGAATGATTTTGAGCAGGGCCTTCTTTCTCTCCTATTGCCTTCTCCCTTCAGTTCCTTAGCCTGCTGTTTGTTCATTTGTTCATCCAACAAACATTTATTCCTCCTGGGTTGGTGAGGGCCAGTGATAGGGAATGGGGTGAGAGGAAAGTTTTCTGTGTTGAAGCAGGGAAACATGGCGAGATTTTTCCTTCCTCTTCAATTCCTATGTTGTTCTTTATTTTTGGGAAATAGGTTTCCAAGCTACTATCAACACCAATATCTCATCCTCCTGAAAATTGCCACCTTCCACTTGCTTTGGTGGAAGCAAATTGTTCCACTAGATGGTTTTCCTTACAGGGAAAGAGGGTGGTAGAGGAATGTACTGGGACAAAGACTGTCAGCTCAGCAGCCATGCCCAGTGTATGTCTTCATGGGCTGTGAGAGATGGGACTGTGAGGAGCTAAGCTTGCCTTGTCTGGCATTTAATTCTCATCATAGTCTGGCTGTGGGTTTTTAAGGTATTTGCAACTCCAGAAGACTCACATAAAGCACCAAGCTTTCATCCTAGCTCACGTCCCAGTTTGCTACTGCAGTTGAATGGACTCCCCAAGTGCCTCTGTCCCTCCGAGGAAGAAAGTGACTTTTACGGAAAGCCTTTCACAGGAGATTGGATATTGGATATTCCAGAAACCTGGCCTGGGCAAATAAGAGATTAATTAAAGCTTTCTGCTTTCTGCTTCCTCAGTGTGCTTCTCTGCTTGGGGCTGGCCTCATTCAAAGCCTGCTTGGGATGCCCTCACCTGTGAGGTTGGGGTGGCTATAGCAATTTGAACATGTGAGCAGGATTGTGAGGGGGAAAGGAAATATTTAGTAAATAAAATTGATAGTCTTGGACAATGAATGGCTATTGGAGAGGGAGGTGTTGAAAGCACCTGGGTTTCTGGCTTATGCTGTAGATAGGCAGCTCTAGAGGAGGATTTGTGGAGGGAAGAGCAGGAGCTCCACTTTGGACTTGTTGAGTGTGTAACATAGGAGGGGAGCAGAGCAGGCAAGGAGAGGGGCACGAAGGTTGTAGCTAGAATCTCAGGCTGCTTTCCTGTTCAAGTATTCACTAGAGTTTTAGGCCGCTGTGGGTGAGCAAGACAGTCTGAGTCTAGATTCTTCTTCCATTAATAGGTGTTGAGAATTTGTAAGACCTAACAAACCCTTGAATTGCAAGGCAAAGGAATGAGTTCCTGACAGTGGAGACTCTCTTTTGCTTATAGCGGGCTTCCTTCTCCTCTCCCTACCCCTACCACACACTTCATCATGGAGCAATTCTGAAAAGGAGAGGGATTTCAGAGGTTTGCTGAGACAGTGCAGTGTGCAATATTTGAAACCCATATGTCCCATCTGGCAAAGCAGATTCTCCATAAGCCCTTTGCTCTAGTTTTGTTGAAATAAATGTATATTCCTAATTTTATGCTGCTAAACCTTCAAAAAGTACTCTTGCTTCTGCCTGGGATGCCTTTTTCATTGTCTTTGTTTGGCTAACTCCGTTTTCTCCTTCTGTCTTTAATGTTCACCTCTTCCAGGAAGTCCTCCTTGATCCCTGTGGAATCTGTTCTCTCCTGCCTCAAAAACCTCTTAGCCTTCTCTGTCAAGGCTTTTACAAACCAGCACTTAACTGTAATTCTTGATTTGTCTGTCTTCATTGCCCTCTGGAAGCTCCTGGAGGATAGGACTCTTATTTGCTTAGTTTTTGTATCCCCAGTATCTGGCACATGCCTTGGATGCAGCAGGTCTCCATAAATTTGTGTTGAAGGATGAATAATCTGCTGATGGATGTGTTGGGGGTGGCAGTGATTGGATGTGTGTTCCCTAGTAGGCAATAAGAGTTGTTTTTTATCTTCTGATAGTGCATGAAAAAATGGGAACTCCAGCAAGGTCTTTTCAAAAATATTTTTCTGGATTGGCATGGCTGTTACTGCTCATCTGGGGTTGAAATGGCTTTGGCGTGGGTGTGGAACTGCAGGTAGTAAGTGAGCATCGTGTCTGGGCTGTGTGAGCATAGTGCTTTCTGTTTTTCTGGATGCTCTTCACGTTTTTGTGAGCTACAACCCAAACATCTGGCTTCTCTGAAGTCAGGGATTGTGCCTGGTTGTTTATGGGAATGGTTGCCTTGCAGGGCGAGAGTCAGCAATATTAACAAAGCTTCATCTACACAGTGTTTTCTGCTTGGATTACCAGGGACAGCAGTAGCTGTTTTAAGGAGAACTGCCACAAGAGGAATCCCTGAGCAGAGACAGACAAGATGGAGTAATTGGAAAATTGCCTCCTACTTTGTGGGGAGCGCAGGCCCTTTAAGCAGAAGAGAATAGGGAGAATAAGGTATGGGAAGGGGCTGAGTGACAGAGTCAAGAAGTAAAGCCAACTGAGAGGTGAGGTGGTGCTTCTGTAAGGAAACTAGAAAGAACTGGGTCCCCTGCTCTAACAGTGAGGCAAGGAAGGGCCACTTGGCATCTTTTGTACCCTTGATGCTCCTAAAGTGCGACTGGGTGCAGAGTATCTGCTGCCCAGTTGCTTACAGGTCCTTGGCTGAATGTGCTTTGCTCTACTCTGCCTGGAGGCAGTTAGTGAGACAGACTGTTCCCAAGGTACGTTTACCTGGTTAGTTAGCTGGCATGTCATCCCCCTTCACTGGTGTAGTGAAAAGGCTAGATGGCTTACAGTCCATATGGAGCCTACTTTGGCAGGAAAAACTTCCTGGGACCCTGTTGGCATCCCCATCACAAGCTCACTCACTGGAACCCAGAGTTCCTTTGCAGGTTCCAGGCTGGCAGGGCTGTACCCCTGTCAGTTGCAGGCTGATGACTCCTGGCGGGCTGGGATTTAGTTGGTGGCATCTTGTAGGGCCTCCTGACCCTGCCTGCTGTCACAAATACTGTTGTGTTCCCCTTCTACACATGCCTGAATGTTTTGTGGTATACCATTCTTAAGGAGAACAGATACCAGATGGGAAAAGTATCTCTCTTGGGTTTATGTGTACTTTTTATTTTTAAAATTCACTTTTAAAAAAGAAATTGTTGCCTTGTTTGGTGATTTTCCATGCTCAGAATGTGTTTGTCTTGTTCTTTCTGCCCTGTGGAGACGAGCAGAGCTTTGAAGATAAACCACCTCATTAGGAGACTCTAGAAGAAAACTCGGACTCTTCTGGGACCTCCCCAGGGTATGGTCCCCTCTCCTTCTACATCTTGACAAGGCCAGAGTCTGGGAATGGCCCTCCTTGGGCAGTGTGTTCTGTGCCAGTGTCCAAAGGATCTTAAGAAAATTAGTTAAGCAACTAATAGACTGTTGTTGTTGTTGTTATGTGCCGTCGAGTTGGCCCTGACTCATAGCGACCCCTCCTTGGGTTTCCGAGGCAGTATCACTACGGAAGTAGGATTGCCCAACCTTCCTTCCGAGGAGTGGCTGGTGGGTTTGAACCGCCAGCCTTGTGTTAGCAGTCAGGTGCTTTTGGCCACCGTTAGACTAGGGGATGTGTAAAGCTGAAGTGTGATTTTGTTGACATTAAACACAGTCAGTTAAATATCAGTTAATTAGTGTTTTTTAATACTGCTTCTTGAACTCAAGTTTGGGTACTGCAGTTGACATAGATACTTGACAAATCCAAGTTCACTGTGGAGGCGTGGGGCACATTTGAAATGGACTTGGAGGAGGAGGAGGGAAAGAGTGAACAGATAATTTACAGCTGCTGAAATAATTCAGCTGTTTCCCTTGTTGATTGCTCTCTCTGTACTGCTGATGCAGTGAATTGTTAATGGGATAGGTTCTTGCTGTGCCAATCAAAACCAAGGCAGTTTTGATTGTTGGGAATAAACTTTTGAGATTGGAAGGAACACTGTAAGTTTGAAACTAATGCTACATTCCCTCTCAACCCCAGCAAAAGATCTAAATTTTGGGATATACTGTAATATGAGGGCTGCATCCTTTTGAGAGAAGGCAGGCATGTAAGTGTGGAGCATTGTTGATTAGGTAATAAGGGAAACTGGGAGATGAGAATCTAGGAGTGGAATTCAGCTTAAAGAGTTGCAGACACCTGTATGGAGTAGTTGGTGACCCCCTGGGAGATCTCCCTGTCTGAAAAGAGCTGCTCTGCATGGATGTGGAGTAAATGTCACTATTCTGGACTATCTGCTTACCTACTCATTTCTTTACCCACTCTTTCACTTGACCTTTTTTTTTTTTTTTTTAATTAAGATTTGGGTGAAGATTTACAGAGTAAATTCACTTTTCATACAGCAGTTCACATATACTTTCTCATGTCATTGACCAAAATTTACAATGCAGCAGC
>NW_006921643.1:4410397-4411538 GCF_000298275.1 Orycteropus afer afer | reverse complement strand
CAAACCCACCAGCCACTCCTCGGAAGGAAGGTTGGGCAATCCTACTTCCATAGTGATACTGCCTCGGAAACCCAAGGAGGGGTCGCTATGAGTTGGGGCTGACTCGATGGCACATAACAACAACAACAACAAGTACTCTCAGGTGATACTCTTTATTTTATGGGCCAGTTTGTTATTTAGCTAAAAGGTGACCTCAGCCTCTAGTTTTGGTTCAAGGTTTAAAGAGTAACTTAGAGCACTAGTCTTAGGGAGTTTGGCAGTCTCAGCTGGTCCAGTAAGTATGGATTTTTTTTAAAAAGGAATTTGAGGTTCTCTTCCACAATTTCTCCCATTCTATCAAAATCCATCTGTCGTGACTTTCAGTGTGTGTTTATTACAAAACAAAACAAAACAAAACAAAAAAAACCTGTAAAACCAAACTTACTGCTATCTAGTCGATTCCGACTCATAGCAACCCCCATTGGGCTTCCAAGGCTGAATCTTTCTGGAAGCAGAATTCATAGCTTCCATGGAGCAGTTGGTGGGTTTAAACCGCTGACCTTTTGGTTAGCAGTCAAATACCTTAACCACTACACTGTCAGAACTCCTTGTTTATTACGAAAAGGTGTTAGATTTTGTCAAATATTTTTTCTGTGTCTACTGAGATGATCAGGTAGTTTTTGTCTTTATTAATATAGTGTATTAAATTGATTTATTTTCATATATTAAACCAACTTTGCATTCCTGGGATAAACCACATTAGATCATGATATAGAATCTTTTCTATATGTTGCTAGATTTAGTTTCTACCACTTGTCTGTTTGTTGCACTGTGATGGCTTGCATGTTTTTGTGATGCTGGAAGCTATGCCACTGGTATTTCAGATGCTTGCAGGGGCACCCAAGGTGGACCAGTTTCACCAGAGCTTCCAGATTAAGACAGGCTCAAAAGGAGGACCTGATGATTTACTTCTGAAAAAATCGGGCAGTGAAAACTTTATGATTATCAGTGGAACTTGTCTGATACAGTGCTAGAATCGAGCCCCTGAGGTTGGAAAGCACTCAAACTATGACTAGGAAACAGCTGCTTTCTTAAAGTTGACCTTAAAAATGTGGATGGACCATTGTGGAAAGCAGTATGGCGATTCCTTCAAAAGTTGGAA
>NW_006921643.1:4392507-4408836 GCF_000298275.1 Orycteropus afer afer | reverse complement strand
AAAAAAAAAAAAAAAAAGTGCATGAGATCAACTCTTGTCATCCTCACTTTTAAAGAGAAAAAAAAAAAATGTGGATGGAGTAAAGCTTTTGGGACCTTCATTTGCTGATATGGCATGACTCCAAATGAAAAGAAACAGCTGCAAACATCCATTAATAATCAGAACATGGAATGTATGAGGTATGAATCATGGAAAATTGGAAGTTGTCAAAAATGAAAGGGAAAACATGAAGATAGCCTAGGCATCAAAACCAAAACCAAATCCACTGCCACTGGGTTGATTTTGACTCATGGTGACCCTATAGGACAGAGTAGACCTGTCTCATGGGGTTTCCAGGACTGTAAATCTTTTTGAATCAAACTACCTCCTGTTTCTCCTGTGGAGCAGCTGATGGGTTTGAACTGCTGATCTTTGGTTATAGCCATTTGCTTTAACAACTGTGCCACCAGAGCTCTTTGTAGGCATTGTTGTTGTTGTTATGAGCCGCTGAGTTGGCCCCGACTCATAGAGACCCCTTCTTGGATTTCCAAGGCAGTATCACTACGGAAGTAGATTGCCCAACCTTCCTTCTGAGGAGTGGCTGGTGGGTTTGAACCGCAAGCCTTCTGGTTACCAGTCAAGTGCCTTAAGCTGAAATGGACTGGTATTGGCCATTTTGAATTGGGTAATTACATGGTCTACTACACAGGGAATGACAAATGAAGAGAAAAGGCATCACATTCATTGTCAAGGAAGAACATCTCAGGATCTTTCCTGAAGTACAACACTATCAGTGATAAGATAATACCCATATGTCTTCAAGGAAGACCAGTTAATACGACTATTATTCAACTTATGGAGCAACCTCTAATGTCAAAGGTGAAGAAATTGAAAATTTTAACCAACTTCTGCAGTCTGAAATTGATCAGACATGCAGTCAAGATGTATTGATAATTATTGGTGATTGGAATGTGAAAGTTAAAAATGAAGAAGGAGCAGTAATTGGAAAATAATGGCCTTGGTGATAGGAATGAGATGAGAGATTGCATGATAGAATTTTGCAAGACCAAACTTACTGCTATCAAGCTGATTCTGACTCATAGTGACTCCAGTTGGATTTCTAAGGCTGTAAATCGTTATAGAAGCAGACTGCCTCACCTTTCTTCCACGGAGCAGCAGGTGGGTTCGAACCAGCAACATTTTCAGTTAGCAGCCAGGTGCCCTGACCACTACACAACCAGCGCTCCTTTGCAAGATCAAGGACCTGTTAATTAGTAATACCTTTTTTCAGCAACTTAAACAACTATATACAACTGTATACATGATTCGGGAGCTCTAGTGGCATCTAAGGCATTTGGCTGCTAACCAGAAGGTGGTGGTTCAAACTCACCAGCCACTCCTTGGAAGGAAGATTGGGCAACCTACTTCTGTAGTGATACTGCCTCGGAAACCCACAGTGGAGTTGCTATGAGTCAGATCTGACTCAATGGCAGGGAGTTTGGTTTTTTTGGTTTATATACACAATCCTCATCAGATGAAACAAACAGGAATAAAATCTGCTACATCTGTGGAAAAAGACAGTAGCGAAGCTCTATATCATCGGTTAGAACAAGGCCAGCAACCAACTGTGGGACAGACTATCAGTTGCTGATATGAAAATTCATGTTTAAGGTGAAGAAATTAATACAAATCCTTAAGAGCCAAAGTACAACTTTGAGTATATCTGACCTGAATTTAGAGACCATCTCAAAAATAGATTTGATACATTGAAAACTAATGGCCAAAGACCAGATGAGTTGTGGGATGATATCAAAGATATTATACACGAAGAAAGAAAAAGGTTATTTGAAAAGCAGGAAAGAAAGAAAAAACTAAAATGCATGTCAGAAGAGACTCTGAAACTTTAGGATAGCTAGAGTGAGTGGAAGAAATGATGAAGTAGAAGAGCTGAAAAGAAGATTTCCAGGGGTGACTTGAGAAGACAGCATATTACAATGAATTGTGCAAACACCTGGGGTTAGAAAACCAAAAGGGAAGAACACACTTGACATTTTTCAAACTGAAAGAACTGAAGAAAAAATTCAAGCCTCAAATTTTAACATTGAAGGTTTCAGTGGGCAAAATGTTGAATGATTCAGTAAGCATCAGAAGAAGGAAGGATTGCAGTCATTGTACCATAAAGAATTTTTGATGTTTAACAATTTCAGGAGGTAGCATGTGATCAAGGACTAATGGTATTGAAGTAAGAAGTCCAAGTTGCACTGAAGGCACTGGCAAAACAAGGCTCTGGGCATTGATAGAATACCAACTGAGATGTTTAAACAAATGGATGCAGCGCTGGAGGCTCTTACTCATTTATGCCAAGAAATTTGGAAGACAGCCACCTGACCAACTGACTGGAAGAGATTATATTTGTGCTCATTTCAAAGAAAAGTGATCCAACAGAATGTGGAAATTATCAAACAATATCATTAATATCATATGCAAGTAAAATTTTGCTGAAAATAGTTCAAAAACAGATGCAGCAGTTCATTAATGGGGAACTGCCAGAAGTTCAAGCCAGATTCAGAAGAGGACATGAAATGAGGAATATCATTGCTGATGGATCTGGGCTAAGAGCAGAGAATGCCAAAAAAGATGTTTACTTGTGTTTTATTGACTCTGCAGAGACATTCAACTGCGTGGTTCATAACAAATAATGGATAACATTAGGAAGAATGGGAATTCCATAACATTTACTTATGATCATGCAAAACCTGGGCATAGACCTGGAGGCAGTCATTCAAGCAGAACAAGGGGATACTGCATGGTTTAAAATTGGGGAAGGTGTTTGTCAGGGTTGTATCCTTTCACTATAGTTACTCAGTCTGTATGCTGAGGAAATAATCTGAGAAGCTTGATTGTGTGAAGGAGAACATGGCATCAAGATTGGAGGAAGACCTATTAACAACCTGCTATATGCTATATTTCTCGGAAGGAAGGTTGGGCAATCCTACTTCCGTAGTGATACTGCCTCGGAAACCCAAGGAGGGGTCGCTATGAGTCGGGGCCGACTCGACAGCAAACAACAACAACAACAACATATGCAGATGATACCACCTTGATTGTTGAAAGTGAAAAAGACTTAAAGCACTTACTGATAAAAATTAAAGACTACAGCTTTCTGTGTGGATTACACCTCAACATACAAAGAAAACAAAACTCCTCACAACTGGACCAGTAAGTAACATCATGAAAAAGAAAGAAACTACTGAAGTTCTTGGAGATTTCATTTTAATTGGATCCACAATGAACACCCATGGAAGTGGCAGTCAAGAAATAAAATACATGTTGTATTGGGCAAATCTGCTGCAAAAGACCTCGTTAAGGTGTTCAAAAGCAAAGATACCACTTGAGATTGTGCCATGCTATTTTCTGTTCCCTCTTATTCATGTAAAAGCTAAATATTGAATAAGGAAGACTGAAGAAGAGTTTGAAGTATGGTGTTGCTGAAGAATATTAAATATTCTTTTAACTTCCAGAAAAATGAATCAATCTGTCTTGGAAGTACAGCCAGAATGTCCTTTAGAAGTGAGGATAGTAAGACTTTGTCTCACATACTTTGGCCATATTGTCAAGAGGCACTGGTCCCTGGAATAGTAGAGGGTTACTGAAAAAGAGGAAGACCCTAAATGAGATGGATTGACACAGTGGCTGCAATGGACTCAAACATAGTAATGATTGTGAGGATGGCGCATGACTGGGCAGTGATTCATTGTGTCGCACACTGGATCACTATGAGTCAGAGCCATCTTGACAGCACCTACTAACAATAAGTTCAAGTTCATGGATTCTTTCTTATGCCAATTCCAATCTCTTGTTGAGCCCCTCTAATGAATTTTTCATTTTAGTTATTGTATATCTCATTTCACAATTTCTATTTTTTAAAAAAGAATTTTATCTCTTTATTTTATCAGGAGCCCTGATGGCATAGTGAGTAGGAACTTGGCTGCTAATTGAAAGGTGGTTGATTCAAACCTACTAGCCACTCCACGGGAGAAAGGTATTTACGGCCTTGGAAATCCTATGAGGTAGTTCTACTCTGTCCTACAGGGTCACTATGAGTCAGAATTGACTCGATGGCAGTGTTTTTTATCTACATTCTTTATTTGGTGAGATATCATTCCCATACTTTCCTTTAGTCCTTTAAAGATGGGTTCCTTTGGTTCTTTGAACATATTCATATTTACTGATTTAAATCTTTGTCTAGTAAGTCAAAAAGAATTCAGGTTGCATAATGGTTAAGGTGCTCAGCTGCCAACCAAGTGTTGGTGGTTTGAACCCACCAGCTACTCCATGGGAGGAGAATGTGGCAATCTGTTTCCATAAAGATTTATAGCCTTGGAAACCCTATGGACAGTTCTCCTCTGTCCTGTAGGGTCTCTATGAGTTGATTCAGTGGCAGTGGGTTTGGGTAAGGGTCTAGTAAGTCCAATGTCTGGGCTTCGATTTCTAATGACTGCTATTTTTTCCTTTGTATTGGCTATACTTTACTATTTATTTTCATGTCTTGTTTTTGTTGTTCTTGATCACTGGACATTTAAAATAATCTAATGTGACAACTCTGGAAATAAGATCCCTCCTTGTAGTTTGTTGTTTTTGCTGTCTGTTTAGTGACTTTTGAATTAATCCTGTAAAATATGTATTTTTTGTCATGTGTGGACCCTAAAATCTGTTTGGTTAGCTTAGTGGTCAAGTAATTATTGGACAGAGCTTAACTTAAATGCCTGGTACCAATAAGTCTCTTAGTCTTTGTTGAGGGACTCTGTCTGTGTATTAGGACACAGTTTCAAAATTCCAGCAGTTTACAACTCTGTCTTAGCCTTTACTTCATGCTTGTTCAGAGCCTCATGGTCTTCTGTAAGTGAGAGCTTAGGACCTCTCAGGTCTTTCCTTGACATGTACACAGGCCTGTATGTGTGAGTGGCCTTCTAGAGGCCTAGGAATATGTCATAGCTTTTAAAACCCCCAAGGGATATCTCATTCCCCAGCTCTTCCTTTTAAGTTTTTTGGTTAGCTCTTGTTTTCCTCAACTGTTACTCTCATCTCAAGTAGCTGTGATATTAAACCAGGGCTTGGGATCCATTCAATAAAAATCACCTGGGGATCTTATTAAAATATAGATTCCGATTCAGTATATCTAGGGTAGAAATGCAGATTCATAGCAGAATATTGAACCAAAATGAACTGGCTTGAAGTCCTGTATTAAACATTGCCACTGATTTTTTTTTTTGGACAAATGATGGAAGAGGGTGGCAGGACAGCAGCTGTTTACAGTGAGTGAGCTCTGAGTCAGGGCAATTTAAGATGAGCCCTGCCAGTGAACATTCACAGGGAGCTGCCATACAGGTCAAAGAATGACAGTTCTGTGGAAATCGTGATTTCTGGGGGTCTCCAAACTGTTTTGCCCCCTCCAGTGGCTGGTAGGATGCTGGTTTTCATAGTTACCATAGTTGCAAGGCTGTTTGTTTTCAAGGTTAGTGTGGGCTATGGAGAAGGAGGTGGGAATAGGGGAAGTGAAATGCTACAAAGCTCAGTTTCTTTTATCGAGATTCAGCCATTTTTATCAAATAAATGATCCTTGAATTGTTGCAAGCCTTTGGTTAATTTTGAGAGTTCTGAAAAAGTTGATTTTCATACTTTTTGCCAGGGTTCTTTCTGCTTTTACGGAGGAACAGACTTTCAGAGGTCCTTACTACTCCAGCATTCTGGAAGTTCCCTTGTTAGAATGTACATTTTAACACGATTACAGGTGATTCATGTGCACATTAAACTTAGAAGGACTGCTGTAGGTGATGAAACATGATGGAATCATTGTATAAACTGGTCTGCAGGGACTGGGAGATGGGATGGTGATAACAGGCAAGTTTTTTTTTTACAGAGGAGTGAGTAAGTAGAATGGATGTTATAAATTCGAATTGTGTCCCCCTTGTTGTTGTTGTTGTTGTGTGCCATCGAGTCAGAACTGACTCATAGCGACCCCTCCTTGGATTTCCGAGGCAGTATTACTACGGAAGGAGCTCTGGTAGCATAGTGCCTAAGGCACTTGACTGCTAACCAGAAGGCTGGCGGTTCAAACCCACCAGCCACTCCTCGGAAGGAAGATTGGGCAATCCTACTTCCATAGTGATACTGCCTCGGAAACCCAAGGAGGGGTCGCTATGAGTTGGGGCCGACTCGACGGCAAATAACAACAACAACAACATTACTATGGAAGCAGATTGCCCCATCTCCCTTCTGAGGAGTGGCTAGTGGGTTTGAACCACCAGCCTCTTGGTTAGCAGTCAAGTGCCTTGTGTTATAAATCTAACCCCTTGTTTTGGTTCTCTTGTGCTGCTCTAACAGACATACCATAAATGTATGGCTTAAACAAACAGATACTTAATTATTCTCTTACAGGTTAGGAGGCTATAAGTCCAAGTTCAAAGTGCCATATCTAGGAATTGGGTGAAGGCTCCTTGACCTTGGGGTTCAGCTCTGCCTCTTGCTCCTGGCCCACTGAAGCTGAAGGCTTCTCTTAACTCAGGCAGGTGCTGGCTGCTGAGGCTGAGAAATCCATGGTTAACAAATGAAATGGCACAGTCCCAAGATTATTAACAACACAGCAGGCCACTAGTTCAAATCCACAAACAGTCCTAAGATTGGGTGACAACATAGCAGATCACTGAGATGAAGACTGCCAAATGCAGGATCCAGATGTGCCAAAAAGCTCAGAGACCTTTCTCAAGGATGCTACTCATACACTGGAAGCAGACCACGTCCCTAAGGCACCTTCTCAGCTGCTCACAGCAGGTTCCACCATAGAGTTGATTACCAGTCTCATGATGGAGATAACTACATCCAGCTGCCCAGCTACTCAAAACCAGACCCAGCCAATTTGTCATATAACCTTAACTACCACATGCCTGTGTGGTAGTTATTATTATATCTGTCATTATTATACCTGTGGTTATAATCCCATTTAGAAATGTTTCTTCTTTGTTAAGGTGATTAGTATTAGTGAGAGTGTGTGTCTCTTAAGTCATTCTCTCTTTAAATATGGAAGAGCAGATTAGGCATAGAGAAGCAAGCAGAGATGGAAGAAGATAGATTCCATACCACATAACATTGCTAAGGAATTAAGAAACAGGAACTGAAAAGAGAAAGACTTTTCTTTCTGCTGTCAGAGAAAGCATTCTCCTAGAGCTGGTGCCCTGAATTAAGACTTACAGCCTCCTAAATTGTGAGAAAATACATTTCTGTTTGTTAGAGCCACCTACTTGTTGTATTTCTATAGCAGCACTAGATTACTGAGACAGTGGGCTACATTGGAAATCAGGGGAGAGATCTGGCTGGAAATAGACATTTGAGAGTCATCTACATAAAGGATGTAATTGCAACCATGAGAGTGGATGAGATCACCCAGAAGCAAAGAGAGCAGTGGACTGTGTACAGAACTCCAGAGGATCCCCTCTATTTGATAAAGGGCAGCTGGAGGAAGAGGGATCCATAAGGAGAAAGAGGAGGATGATCAGAGTACCAGAAGAGCCAGGATGATGAGGGTCAGGAAAGCTGTGGAATGCACCTAATTGTTTATTACCTGAAAAGAGTATGGCTGCCTCAACCTGTGTAGATGGATTGAGTTAACTGATTACCAGCTGTCCTCCAGTGGAAAGCTAATTTTGAGGAGGGAAGATGATCAGTATTTTTCAAATTTTAGCATTTTTCAGAATCATCTACAGGGCTTGTTAAAACAGGTTGCTACCCTTATTCCTACAGTTTCTGATTTACTAGTTCTAGGGTGAGATCTGAGAATTTGCATTTCTACCAAATTTGCAGATGCTACTAATGTTATTGGGGACCACACTTTGGGAATCACTGGTCTAAATCTTGAGGATCAGACCAGAACTGTGAAGAACTCTCATCAGCTAGGGGACTGATGAGACTGATCAGTTCCAGGATACTGGATGGCTGGTTGGAGGTACTCAAATTGGTATGGGGACCCTTGTGTACCTCTTGCATGGTTTAAAGTTTGGTCTGCTGCTCCCCTTTGTAATAGGCACTTTGCTGGTCAGCAGGCATGGAGATATTTTGTCTGGGGGGTACTCATTTGTAGTGTTGGTCTTGAAACTGGGCCAGGTCAACATTTTTATATTCTTTGTTCAGGCACCTCCATCTTGGCCACCTGTCTAGGGAGCCAATCATTCTGATAATCCATACTGAAAATTCCCTGGGAAACAGGGCCAAATTGATAATTGGGCTTTTAGGCTGCAACTTTTTCCCTATGTGTTCTCTGTTTCTTTGGGCTGATGGGTAGATGATCTGGTCTTGGTCTAGGGGAACAAGCCATCTCAGGGACCACATAAAGTCAGTTGACAAAGGTTCTGTGTTGAAAATAGTATTTATTTGAAGTGTATCCTCATTTGTCAAACATTTTAGGAAAACAGACTGCACTGAACACAGCTTTCCACAATTCTAAGTTCACATTTGATCATAGAGATAGTCACACCACACTTTCTTCAAAGTAGTTGATTCATTTACACATGCTGTTATGTTCTGTTTCCATTCAGTAATATTTTATGAACCTGTTTTCACATCACACCACATTCCATATTCTTACCCATTTTAATGGTAGCATTATTTCCCATTGTGATATTCCAGATGACCATTTTTAAGATTGTTGATTTTATTCAATTAATAGATATTTTTTGAGTGCCAGATATAGTGCTGGACAATGAGGATACAGGTTAGGTGGACAGTTGTCCCTAGCCTTTTGGAGCTCCCAGTCTGGTAGTTCTAGTTGGTGTTGGTCTGTGAAGTGGAGCTTCACTGGCCTCCTAATTGTGTCCTGGAGAAGATGAGGAGGTTGTACAGGCCCTAGCCCTGTATTCTATTGCTGGCTTCTAAAATTCAAGCTAAACCTTGCAGGACAGGAACAGTTCTGTTTGTTGCAAGGCTCTCAGCAATGCCCAAGATGGGGAGCCGTGGGACCATGGTAAAGACGGCTCTGAAATGAGGCTGCTGCAGTGGGGGAAGACTGCTGTTTCCTAGGCGATACTCTGCTTAATATTTTTAGTGCGTGGTCACGGCAGAACTAAATGTGGTTTCTGATCCCAAATTGGTAATAAATGTAGACATATTTAGAGTCAGAAACAATGCATTTAAAATCCTCTTCTCCTTAATTGTCTTGCCAAGTGCTGAGTTTAGGTTTCTTTGTTTCTTGGCTACCTACCCAGCCTCCCACCATCTCTTGGAGAAGGTGCCCAGATTTTCTCTGGGCGTTAGGTGGGATTGTGAAAGCCATGAGTTATGGCTCCCTGAACTGTGTTGAGAAGGATCTGATTTTTGTGTTTCTGCCCACATATGTTAAATGTGAACACTTTAAAATTAATCTCCCTTTCAAGTTTTTAAGGATCTGGGATTACAGGTAGTCTTGGGCTTTCAGGCATGTTAACAATAAAACATTTTTCAGTTGGTGGTTTACCTGGAAGTCAGTGCCAACGTGGCAGTTGCAAGTTGCGTGTTTGGTGACCCATCCTCATGCTTCTGCTAAGTGTTTCTATGAGTAAATGCCATTTTTTTAGGGGTTCCTTAATTAGTTTATGTCTTCATTGTAGTTGTTGTTATGTGCCATCAAGTCGGACCTGACTCATAGCAATCCCTCCTTGGATTTCCAAGGCAGTATCACTACAGAAGTAGATTGCCCCATCTTCCTTCTGGGGAGCGGCTGGTGGGTTTGAACCACCAGCCTTCTGGTTAGCAGTCAAGTGCCTTAGGCACTATGTTACCAGAGCTCCTTAATTAGTTTATGGAGCACCCTAATTGTTACCTGGCTCATCAGTGCATAGTTGTAATTTGTGTCTCAAGTTGCCCAGACAGTAGCCATTGTCTCATGGCATCGTCCTTAAAAGGAGTTTCTTTTCAATAATAGTACTATCTGAAACATAAATGTGAAAAGCCACACTATCCACTGAATGTGAACAGGACATCAACCATCTGAAGGCAGTGATAGTAGTGATTATATGTTCTATTCCATAGCATGGTGCAGCCCACTGTGCTCTGGGAACTGAGGTTAATGCGTAAATATCTTTGACACCTGTTTCCAGAGTATGAATGCTGAATGTTTACAACCCAAAGCACCAGAGTGATGGGTACAGAATAAAGGTTGGTGTGCTTTCTGATTTGCAGATAGTTTGGAGTGATGGGCTGGAAGTCATACCTGTCTCCCTACCTTGGTCCCACTAAGAGGCCCTGACTCACTCTAGATATTGGAGATAGTAGGGAAAAGGTAGGATGAATTCTGATCCCTCTGTAGCCCCAGACTGTGATATGCTAATGAGTGTGTCAGAGTCCCTGGAGTTCTTTGGGCACAGGCTGTGGAGAAAGTTCATTGTGTTTACTGTCAGGAGATCTAGTTATTATTTTAAAAGGAAAGGGAATAAGGAGACCCTGGAGCCCTTATTTCCTGGATGCTGGCTTATCCTGTCTAGGATAGTCCCAGTGGTCTGGGTGTACTAGACTTGCCCTGACTGCTCTTGTTCTCCCTGACTTCACCTTAGAGGCAGAAGAAAAGCAGCAGGAATTTGGAGATAGGCCTGAGTCATCAGTTAGCTGGACTCTGAAGTGGCTGCTCTCAGTCATCTCTTCAGTAGGCACTGATGTGGAGCCAGGCAGCCTTGCTTAAAGCTTTCCGTGGAAATGTATCTGTACCAAAAACCAAACCCGTTGGCTGTTGATTAGATTTTGACTCATATAGAAAAAAACCAAATCCACTATCACCAAGTTGATTCTGACTCATAGCAACCCTATAGGATAGAATAGAACTGCCCCATAGGGTTTCCAAGGCTGTAAATCTTTATGGAAGCAGACTGCTTCAGCTTTCTTCTGCAGAGTTGCAGGTGGGTTCAAACTGCTGACCTTTTGGTTAGCAGCTGAATGCTTTAACCACTACGCCACCAGGGCTCCTCTTCAACCCTATATGCGTCTGTTGGCATCCAGGATGTGTGTGGGCAGACCTGTGGCTCAGGGAGGCTGAGCTCCAATGAGGGCCTTGATTGTCAGAACAGAAGACAATTCTATATGGGCATGAAGCCCTCATTGCTATTTCTTATCCTGCCCTCTGCTCAGAATTTTCTCTAACAATAGTTAGTAGTGGGAGTCACAAGCTTCTTGAGCCCTCACTTTGTATTAGGCTCTGTGCTGTGTGCTTTACAGGAGGTCTTGTGGCATAGTGCCTAAGGCATTTGACTGCTAACCGGAAGGCTGGTGGTTCAAACTCACCAGCCACTCCTTGGGAGAAAGATTGGGCAGTCTACTTCCGTAGTGATACTGCCTCGGAAACCCAAGGAGTGGTCACTATGAGTTGGGTTTGACTCGATGCAGGGAGTTTGGTTTTGGTTTATGTGCTTTGCAGAATCTCATTTAATCCTGACAACCATCCTACAAAAGAGTTACTATCATGTCCCTTCTACAGATAAAGAAATAGAAACTTAGAGAAAGAAATTAAACATCTAGACCAAAGGTACATACCTATCCAGAGGAGACCTGGGTTGAACTCCAGAACCTGCACTATTCCATGAGAGTAGAGATAGAGCAGCTTCTAGTAACTTTGGTTATTACCACGGACACAGGCTGATTACTTTCAGGACCTCAGACAGGGTCAAGGAGCAAATAAAAGGAGTAGGTCCCCTTGCCCCCTTCCTTGCTGGGAGCTTACAGTCTAGAGCCTAGTGGAAAGTATACCAACTAGGGCTGGAGCATTTCTCTAATTCACCTGATCACTTGTTGGTGTGCTTAGGCAAGCCCTATTCTGTTTCTTGGCTCCATTTTCTTCCTTTGCCATGTAGAAATAATCCTATGTATTTCGTGGATGGTTAGTGGGTTATGAGGTTCATAGACTAGTTGGAAATGATCTTAGATATTGTCTAGGCCAACTTTTAATCCAATATAGGTCTCTCCCCACCCCCCTGCAGAGTTCTTGCCAGATAACTAATGAGGTATACGTGAGGACTCCAGAGTGCTCGGTGCTGGACTCTTTGAGTGGGAGCTAGGTTGTTTTGCTTCTTCTATAGCTGGACAGCTTAAATGGCAGGAAGCTGAGAGCATCCATGTCTCAAGCTACACAAGGTACCAGTGACCCAGCCATGATATGAGCTGAGAACTTTCTTCTTCCTGAATGTTGTCCCGCTCTTGTGGACTAGGCTGTGCCAAGGACAATCCAGTACTCTCTGTGTGTTTGTCTGTGTCCTCACACACAATGTGCAGTCAACTTGGATGTGGTAGAGGTGAATCTTTGCACAAGAGGGCCCCAGTAGGCTCATTAAAAAATTTCCTGTCCTGACAGAAAATGTGTCCCTTTTCATTGAACGAATAGAATGATGAGTCTAGTTTCTATAGCTCGTTTCACAGCCATTGTACAGGCAGCCTGGTCTGTGGAAAGAGCATGGGTTCTAGGGCCAAACTTGTGGAATCCTGCCTCTGACTCCCTTTGGCTGTGTAAACTCTAGCAAGTTACTTAACCTCTCTGAATTTCAGTCTCTTCATGGGTAAAATGAGTAGTAGACTATTAGAACCTTCTCAAAGGGTTGTTGCAAAGAGTAAATGAGCTTAGTATTGTGCTTGGAACATAGAAAATGCTCTGTGAATGTTGACTATAGCTAGTATTTGACAGGATTTATTTTCCTCTGGAATGCCCAGATATTGCATCTGAATACTGGTGGGAAGAGATGTCACAGGAGTATTTTTCTCACTCTTCCACTCCAAGTACTACAGATTTGATTCTTACAGCTTTATGAAGTATAAGAACTACAATTACTGAGCAGTCTGAGGCATGACTGAGAACTTTGAAAAGCAGACTTGTATCTGATGGAAGTTTCTTCTTGGAGAGTTTGCTTCCCTGCTTCCACCCTCTTGATGTGACTGTCCCCATCACTGTTCTGAGGATGTGTATACTGCAGGGAAGTAGCGTAGCTCTTTATATCAGAGGGACCTACTGTATGCACTGGAGAATCCCTCTTTAGTGCCACTTGAGTAAATTTTTTCTCTGTTGTCATTAAGAACATGTTGAAATCTCATTGGATCCCACAGACCTAAGAATAGGCTCTGCTTGCCAAGGATGGCAGGGGCATACAGGAGGTTGACATCAGGAAAGGAGACAAGTAGTGAGTGTATAAGTGCTGCCAGCTAGCAAATAGAGGAGCACAGTACCCTGCTTACATAGATAACATCCAAACAAAGAAAATGAAAATCGTGGGCAAGTCACTCCAACATAAAATCACCAATTAAACATAAACACAAAAATGTCACAGTGTCTCAGACACAACATAGCATCACAATCCACACAAAGCATGATAAAGCAGGAGAAACAAGGGACCAGGATACAGACCCAGTACACATCCCTGAGGAAAAGAAGCAGCATTGAATTCCCTGATGAGAAATTCAAAAGAATTATATTTAGGTATCTTTAACAGATTGAGAGACAGATTGACTGACAAAGTTGAGGAAAACACAGAGAAAACCCTAGAACAATTTTGGTAGACAATACAAGAAGAAAATTACAAAATAAATGAAAAATTAAAAATGATAGAAAATCTACAGATAGAAATCCAGAAGATTAATCCTAAATTTTTAGAAATAGATAACACATTGAATGGGTGAAGGAGTAGAATTGACTCAATGGAAGACAGAATTAGTGGGATTGAAGACAAGCACCTGAATACTTCTTTGGAAAGGAATCAGTCAGAAAAAAGATCAAAACAAAATGAAGAAAGCCTAACGTTCATGTGGGTACCATCAAAAAGAATAACCTATATGGTAATCGGAATTCCAGAACAGAAAGAGACAAATAAAACTACAGAGAAAATTGTCAAAGATTTGTTGGAAGAGAATTTTCCTGGTATGATTAAAAGATGGGAATATATCCATTCAAGAAGTCCAGTGGACCCCAAACAAGATAGACCCCAAAAGAAAATCACCAAGGCATATCGTCATCAAACTCATCAAAACCAAAGACAAAGAATCCTGAAAGCAGCATAGGAATAATGGAAAGTTACCTATAAGGGGCAATCAATAAGACTAAGCTCTGATTTCTCAGCAGAAACCATGCAGGCAAGAAGACAATGGGATGCTATATATAAAACCCTGAAAGAGAAAAATTTCCAACCAACAATGATATTCCCAGCAAAACTGTCCCTCAAATGTGATGGTGAAATAAGGACATTTCCAGATAAGCAGAAATTAAGGGAATTTATTAAAACCAGACCAACTTTACAAGAGATGCTAAAGGGAGTCCTTTAGACAGAGAACCAAACAACAGCAAACAACAACTGACCATTAACACATGATGACCAAACCAAAAAAACCCCAAACTCACTGCCGTTGAGTCGTATCTGACTCATAGCAACCCTTCCTTAGGTTTCCGAGGCAGTATCACTACAGAAGTAGATTGCCCAACCTTCCTTCTGAACAGTGGCTGGTAGGTTTGAACCACCAGCCTTCTGGTTAGCAGTTAAATATCTTAGGTACTACGTCACCAGAGCTTCTACACATGATGATATAATCCAGAAATCAAACTAATTGTGGAAGTATCCAAAGCAAATAAGCCTACAAGATTGTAAACAGGGAACTAGAGACATCAATTGACAAATGAGGACAACTACAAACCAAAAGGGGGAAAAAATTGTGTGGTTACAGAACTTCTAAATGGTAGGGAAGTCAAGAGAACTGCATGATAGAACAACCTGCTCTAAACTTGGGAAGAAAATTATAAATCACAGGGTAACCTCAAAGAAAAATGATAAACCTTCACATCAAAATAGAGGACCAGCACAAATATTTAGCAAAGACTAAAACAACAGCAATGAAAGAAGTGATAACATGATTCATAAACAAAATGAGCTCAGCACAGAAAATTATATGGAACAGAGAAATCGGGAACACCATGAAAAAAGCACATAACAAAATGACAGCAACAAATTCTTCCTTGTTGATAATTACATATTTGACAAGGGACTTATCTCTATTATTTATAGAAAACTCCAACACCTCAACAACAAAAAGAATAACAATCCAATTTAAAAATGAGCAGAAGATATGAATAGACACTTCACCAAAGAGGGTATTCACACAGCCAGCAAATACATGAAGAAATGCTTAGCCATCAGAGAAATGCAAATCAAAACAACAGTGAGATACCATCTCATGCCAGCACTCATGGCAAAGTTTAACAAGACAGAAGATAACAAATGCTGATGAGGATGTGGAGAGATTGGGACTTTCATATGCTGCTAGTGGGGCTGTAAAAGGATACAACCACTGTGGAAAACAGTAGGGCGATTTCTTAAAAAGCTGGAGTTAGAAATACCATTTGACCCAGCAATCCCATGACTAGGTATATATCCTAAAGAAGTGAGAGCTAGGACAAGAACAGATACATATACAAGAACGCATGTTCATCACAGCACTATTTAGAATAGCAAAAAGATGGAAGCAACCTACGTGCCATCAACAGAAGAATGGATAACCAAACTATGGCGCATACACACAATGGAATACTACACAACACTAAAGAATAATGTAGAATCTACAAATACCATATAACATGGATGAACTTGGAGGACCTATGCTGAGTGAAATTAAGTCAATCACAAAAGGACAAATATAGTATTAGTTCATTGTTGTAAAAAGTCAAGGAAAAGTTTGTAAATGGAGGGAAACTTTCTTCGTTGGTTACCAGAGGTTGGAGAGGTGGGGAGGAAGGGAACACTGCAGGAAAAAAAAATGCATTGACTCATGTCACTTTAGTTTTATGTATTTCACTTACATTGATTATATTTCAATAAAATGTATTTAAAAATAAACGAATAAATAATAATTAAAAAAAAGTGTTGAAAACATTGCTTTTAGGGAAGTGATACTGAATCTTTAAACTTCATTGAACCTACTCTCCTCATGCCTCCTTTTGAGGCAGGCTTTGGCTATCTCATTACCAAATCCAGTGGATATTTCTCATTCTCATTCTCACTGATCTCTTGACATTGTTGCCCACAATTTCATTTTCTTAGGATTCTCTCCTGTATAATTCTGCACTATTCTTGTTGCTCTGACACCCTGACTACTCTTCCTCTGGTTTCCTTGCTTGCTTTTCTTCTTTTCCCAATGTATAGCCATGAGTTAGAAGACCATATTATTTATTTATTTATTTACTGTGATTTGGGTGAAGATTTACAGAGTGAATTCACTTTCCATACAGCAGTTCACATATACTTTGTCTCATGTCATTGACCACAGTTTACTACAATGCAACAGCTCCCCTCCCACGTCCTCCCTATAGTT
>NW_006921643.1:4361232-4381624 GCF_000298275.1 Orycteropus afer afer | reverse complement strand
TTCAGTCTCATTAATTCTGTCTTCCATCGCATCAATTCTTCTCCTTTGCCCTTCCAATGTGTTACCTATTTCTGACAATTTTGTATTACTCTTCTGGATTTTTGTCTGTAGATTTAGAATCATTTCTAATTTTTCATTTATTTTGTCATTTGGTCCTTGTATTTTCTTCTAAAATTCTTCTAAGGTTTTTTCCGTGTTCTTTTTGGTTTGTCTCTCAATCCTCTGAAGATACCTAAAGATATTTGTTTTGAATTCCTTATCAGAGAGTTCCAGTGCTGCTGCTTCCTTGGGAATGTGTTCTGGGTCTGTATCCTGCTTCCTTGTTTCTACCACTTTATCTTGCTTCTTCGTGTGGACTGTGATGGTCTGTTGTTTCCGAGGCATCGTGGCATTATTGTATTTAGATCTCTGTTAACTGTTTGTGAAGAGCAGTCAAGGGTGATTCAGGCTCTTCTTGGTGTTTTTTTATTGTTGGCTTGTTGGTGGAGAAGGAGGTAGTGGCTCTCGCTCAGTAAGAGAAGTTGCAGGAGGTGTGGGTGTAGTTGTGTCTTATGGGGATTGTTGTTGTCTCCCACTCAGTTAGTCACAAATTACAATTGAATAACCATCAAAAAACTAAAAGCCCATGGACAAAAAACACACCGTGTAATCACACAGGAATAGTAACCGAAAAAAGGGGAAAAAAAAGAAGAAAAAACAAGAAAACCTGTAATATCTGGGGATAGGACACTAAGAAAAAAATAAGTAGAGAAGAATAGTAAATGAAAAAAAAATTGAGAAAAATTCTGAAAAAATAATCAAGGAACAGGGTTAACCACGAGAAAAAAGGAGGAAAAGAAAAAAAAAGCCTTAAAAAAAAATTTCAGTCAGGAACAGAGAAAAGAAAAAATGCTGAAAACAAGGATGTGGGAGGGGAAGATTAAGAATAATAATAAAAAGGACAAAAGTATTAATAATACCAGTTGTTTTAAAACAGAGAAATATAAGGAAACTAATCACCAGAAAAAAGAAAGCAAAAAGAAAAAAAAATAAAAATAAAAAAAGAGAAAAAAAAAATCGGTGTAGGACAGGGCAGGGCACCTAGGCTCCGTCTGAGCACACAGACTGTGATGGAGTTCCTGTGGGCCCAGAAGGTAGGTGAGAGTGGGGAATGGCCACACCTCTGTTCACCAAGTGGGTGTGGGGTATAAGAGTAACAAGAGGAATGTCATACCTTGTCAGTCTTGCAGGTCCGGAGTGTCCTTTCAGTTGCTGGAAAGCAGAATGTGTTCTTAAACTCCAGGAATCTGTGAGAGTGCTGTCTCTTTAAATATCCAAAATAGTCAAGCCGCTTTTTAAATCTTCAAAATCGCGGCACCCTCTGGACTGGCAAAAGTCCACACCTCAGCCCACCTTTGTCTTCACCTTTTCTGTTTCTTCCCCAGCCACCGTGCACAGTCCTCTGTGCAGTCCCTGACTAGCAGGGTGATTTTTAGGTTAATTCTTAGGTTCTGCCAGCACTCGGGAATCTCCAAGTTGTCTGTGCCATCAGGATCGCTCAAGATCGCTGCCATACCACAGCTCTGTCTGTCTCCTTTTTTGGTATTTTCACGCAAATTCTTCCGCTAGTTGGGGTTTCGTCCAGTTCTATATCCTTCCCTTCAAGGCTCGGGGCTCCAGGATTATCTTCTGTGTCTGTGTTAATTAGTTTCCCTTTTTTTTGTTGAAGAGGGTCTGTGCAGTCTTTCTGCCTAGTCCGCCATCTTGCCGGATCTCTGGAAGACTATATTCTTGACCCATTCTTACTTGTTGTCTAAGCTCTATCCCTAGGGCAGCAACTCTACTCTTTACATTTTGGTTATCACTTCTTTGGTGATGGTACCAAAACTCTTGTGCTACGCTAGCCATCTCTGTGTTTTTGTCTTTGATAAGTATCAAGTCACTAGAGCCTTCCTGGATCTACTTACAAGCTTCACGCCTAATGACATTGAACTCTTAATTATTCTATATGCAGATATTGCGTGCCTGCCATGTCTTCTGAGTCCTCAGCATTCCAGAAGAAGATTGAAGCTCCCTTCCAGAATTCAGATTCTTTGGAGGCTTTTGGTGGGTGGGATAGGTCTGGAGACCTTCTTGGCTCTGTGTGCTCTCAGACAGGGCCAGCAACCATTCCTGTACTGCCACTAGAGAGGCCTCCCTTGGGCTCTCCCTTGCAGGCTCCATGAGTGGATTTTGTCTTAGTAGCTTGAAAAAAGGAAGAGGCTTAGGTCAATGTGAACCTTTTACTCTCCAATCCAAAAAGAAACCAAACCAAACTCACTGCCATTGAGTCTGATCTGACACATAGCAATCCCTCCTTGGGTTTCCGAGGTGGTTTCTACAGAAGTAGATTGCCCAACCTTCCTTCTGAGGAGTGGCTGGTGAGTTTGAACCACCAGCCTTCTGGTTAGCAGTCAAATGCCTTAGGCACTACGTCACCAGAGCTCCTGAACTGGCGTTAGAAGCCAGTTTTTTTTTTTTTTTTTGCGTGCAATCAAGTGCTCTGTTCACTTAATTGCTGTATACCTGTTGACTTTTTGTTTAGTTTTTGTCTTACGGAAACAAAACAAAACCAAATCTGTTTGCCTGATTACTCCAAATGTCTTTCTCTTGTTCTTCAAATTATTCAGTAAAAATCCATTTCTTTTGTTAAGCCTTTGCATATTGTTCTCCCTTGTCAGGGCTGTCCTTTTTGTGTCCTCTTTGCATTGTACCTTCAGCTTCATATTTGCTCAAATTGGGCAGTAAGCTTTCTGTTTGGGAAGAGGTGAATGAGTATGTATGTGTGTATGAATTTGTGTAGCCCATAAATAGTAATGAATGTATGTCTGTGGGAAGAGCTCATCTAACCTTCAGTTTGTAAAGCAGAATATTGTCTTATGGCGGCTCCTGCAGGTGGCATTTGTGCATGCTGGTGGCCTGGCTCTCTGGACTTGAGGATGAGGGAAAAGCATTGGACAGCCTGTGTCTGCCTTGAGACTCAGCAGAAAACTGGGTTGGCCTCTCTGTTTTCATCTGTGAGGGTCTTCTTTTAACATCTTTTTTTTCACCTTCTGAGAGTAACTACCTAACAATAGGCTTCTGTCCTCAGATTTGAGGTATGTGGTCAGCTGAAGAGTGTGTGGATCTTGCAGGAGGCAGGTGCTTTGGAAAGTGATCCTAGGGGTGCCTGGCCTGGCCCTTCAACTATTAACTGAAAGGTTGGCAGTTTGAACCCACCCAGAGGCACTTCAGAAGAAAGACCTGGCAATTTGCTTTAGAAGGTCACAGCCTTGAAAACTCTATGGAATGGTGCTCTTCTCTGCACACGTAGTCATGAGTCAGAATTGACTCTATGGCACCTGATTTAGTTTTTTGGTTTGCCATCCTTTGAAAAGGTCTCTTAGGTGGTACAGATGGTTTGAAACCACACAGTGGCCACATGGAAGAAAGGCCTGGCAATCTGTTTTGCAGTGTGTTTGACTTTTTTTTTTTTTGGTATCACCCTTTGAAGTAGGAATCCTTATTGTTCCATTTTACAGATGAAGAAACTGAGACCTTGTGAAGTTGTGTCAAGATTACACCTACCTAGGAACTGGCAGAGCCAAGAATTAGCTACTTAGGTCTGTTGGACTCTAATATTCACATGCTGTAATCCCTACCAAATGCTTTTGTCTCTTTGCTTCTTCCAGAAGATTTCAGAAAACAAATGCTTGGGCATACATGTCATGAGCGTTTTATGAAATGGAGCTCCAAGGACTCAGAGACAGACTGGTGAGGTAGCTCTACCTGCCCCAGGCACTTGTACCCTTTTTTTTTTCTCCGTGTGTTTTGGTCCTGAAGCTTGAGGACAGACAGCCACTATCCAAGGGGTCTGCCACCCATGTCAGAAGCTACCAGAGACTCAACAGCCCACTCTACCTCCTTCTCTTGGCTTTTTGCCATCCTATGTTTTTGCATTTCTTTTGTTTTTCTGCCTCTAGAGAAGACAAAAGTTACTGGAGGATGTCTTTGTTTACACAGGGCCTAGTCCCCTCCCCCAGTCTTATCTGAATTAAATGGAGGACATGAGGGACAAAGGAGGCAAGGGCTAGACTCTGCAGATCTACTCCCACATGTTCCTCAAGCATCTCCAGGCATCTCCTTTGGGCTGCAGTAAGCTGGCAATACAGATTGCTGAGAGCATCCAACCTCAATACAAGTAGAGGTACAGCCTACAAATGGCCAGTTTTGGTAGAAAAATGGGCATTTCAAGTACCCTATTATCTCTTTTGTCCTGAAGCCCAGGGATACTTAAGGAAAGAATTACTGGTTGAAAAGTGTTCCCCTTTCCCTCACTGAGCAATGGTATTTTAAGTCAGAAGAAGGCCACAAATGTAAAGGTGAAGGGGTCCTCCATTAAGAATCAAGGATGATGGGTAGGTTTGTTTTGCACGGTGTGCATTGGCAGGTGATCAGATGAACCCAGGGTTGTTGTTGTTGTTGTTGTTACGTTCCATCGAGTCGGACCTGACTAAAAGCGACTCCTCCTTGGGTTTCCGAGGCAGTATTACTACGGAAGTAGATTGCCCCATCTTCCTTCCGAGGAATGGCTGGTGGGTTTGATCCGCCAGCCTTCTGATTAGCAGTCAAGTGCCTTAGGCACTATGCTACCAGAGGGGTTAGTGGATGTCAAATGGTTTGGGGAGGGCACTGTCCTCAGGCCAAGTGTGCCAAACTGTCCCTCAATAGGAAATCATGATTTTGGCCTTACTTGCACCAGGGACCCCATGTTCCCTTTTGCTGTTGCCACCACCTAAGTACCTGTCTGTGATGGTGAGCCATCCTAGCAGGACATAGCTATGTGCCACTTGCCCTTTCCTTCTTCCCCTTCTCCCCCACCTTCAGTAAGAAACCCAGAGAAAGCTATGTCTGCTTGCTCTCCACCTACCACTTCTTGGGTAAGGAGCAATGTTAGGTGACATGGTTGCAGGCTGGATCTTAAGAGGACACTGATACCCATGCCTGCATGTTGGAAAATTTACACTTGCTCTCTAGGTGCCCCCGCCAAATCTGGAAAATTGTCTTATACTTTTCTCCCAGTCTCACTCATCCTAGGTCTCTTCTTAGTCTCCACCCGACCCCTACTCCATGTGCTCAGCTTTTCTCTCTCTCCCTGTTTGTGGGAAAATATATAGAGGTAATAAATAGGTCAGGTGTACAGTTCATGTGGAATTATTGGGTGGAGATGAGGGATCCGCTGACAAATCAATCTCTCGTCTTTTGTATTGGCAGAAAGTGTTTCTGAGGATATTAGTGTGTGTGCAAGAGATGGAGGCATCTGGGAGCCCTATGGGAGCTGCCATTTCTCCTCACCCTCCCCCAATCCCTTCCTACTCCTGGAGGCTGGGGAAACTGCCATGTATGTACATTAGCTGCCCGACCTCTTCTTCTTCACTCCCTTCTGGGCCTCCTTTTCCTGTTCATTTGTCTTCTCTGCTCTTGACTTCTTCCTTTTCATTTATCTCTTTCTCTTCATCTCTTCCCCAGTACCAGTTTCAGTATTTTCCCCTGGCTATAAGAAGGGAGCATCTAACTCTGTGTGTATGTTTCTATCTGTCTGTATATATACATGAACACTGTCATGTAAAGGAAGGCAAATCGGTGGCTTTTGGGATAATGTTTTTTCTTACTGTATGTTGTCTTAAAATGTTGTGAGTCCCTCAGTTCCATCCTTGATTCATTTTTTCTCACAGCCAAACAGCAGTGTTTACAAAGGTATAAAGCATGATAGGAAGCTCTAAGGCTGTCCCTCTTGGGACTCCTCTCCTTAGACTCCCTAAGCCTTCTCCCTTATGATATCTCAGCTCTTGCCCCTTGCTCATCCTCACCTAATCTGGCCAGTCTCCCTGTCACACCCAGGCATGCCCAGGCACCTGCCCACAGCACCAAGTGGGAGTGTAGGGCTGTGAACTCACTCTCTGTCTTTCAGTGTGATTGGTGCCCAAGGGAGCCAGGTTGCTGGGGGAAGCTCATGTGGCACTCAGCCATTCCATTTTGTCGACGAGAAGAAGGGGAAAACTGGCAGAAAGCAAAGGCTTTTGCTTCTGGGTGAGTTTAGGAGCTATTTTTAGCATGCAAGCCTTTGCTTTTCCATTTGGCTGTGCTTTTTTAGCTCAGTGTCGGTCCAGCAGGGCTGTTTTCCTTCATGGCTCCAGATATCCTTAGGGAATGTTTCTGTATGTCCTGTGGGCTAGGCAGTGGGGTAATAACCTCTGAGAACAGGTTGAGGCAGAGCTCTGGGTCCCTCTGCAATCACATCATGGGACCAATTTCTTGAAATAGGCAGGAGAGGAATGTGATATGGTTGGGAGAAAGAAAAGGTACGCACCATACTTTTCAGAAATGTTCTCCCGTAATTAATTTAGTTATGCCTCTATTGAGTAAACTGCCCTAATGAGGTATATTGGGGCTGAGGCATAAATGCATGAACCTTTTATATAGGTAGCACAAACAGTTTATATTCTACTACTAAAGTGCCTAGGGTGCCTTGACTGTTAACCAGAAGGCTGGTGGTTCAAACCCCACCAGCCACTCCTCGGGAGGAAGGTTGGGCAATCTACTTCTATAGTGATACTGCCTGGGAAACCCAAGGAGGGGTCGCTATGAGTCGGGTCTGAGTCAACGACACATATCAACAACAGCAACAGCAACAACAAAACGAACCACAAGGCTGATGGTTCCAGTCCACCTAGCAGTGCCACGGAAGAAAGGCCTGGTGATCTGCTTTTGTAACTATTACAACCAAGAAAACCCTATGGAGCAGTTCTGTTCTGTACACAGGGGTCACTGTGAGTCACAATTGACTCAATGAGTTTCATTGTTTGTCTTTTTATTAGTTCTGATTTGTTTTTCTTTCTACTTTTCTAGATCATTTGCTAATTTGGATTAAGTTTATTTGACTTCCACTTTATTTTGTTGAACAAATAGAGGGGTACCGTCTGCTGAAGAGAAGCCCTTGATTGGGCAGGCAGAGAGCGGTGTGGCATGAACTATTGGTGGGAAAGGGCTCTGATGGGTAGCAAGGCCAACTATCTTTGAGGAACCCAAGTAACATTATAGGACTCCCCTACCTAAAATTTTCTTTGGCTTCTTGTGGCCTTATGAATAAAATGCAGACTCCTTACCAGTAAGCCCCCTTTCCGCTCATCCAGTCTTGCCCATTGTGCTATAGCCAGCAGGGCTTTTTAAATTTATTTTCAATTTCTCAAAAATTTAATGCTTCATCCTGCCTCAGGGCTTTTCCACATGTTGTTCTCTCTGTGTAGGACATGCTTTCCCTTGCTTTTCTTATGGTTGGCCATTCTCACCCCTCAGGTCCAATCCAAATTCATCTCCTCTTTTCCTGCCTTGTTCACCGTTATTCTTCTCTCTACCGTGTTTCTTTCCATGACTGTGCTCACTACATGTTGTGATTTTTCTATTTATTTTGTTTTATTGTCTGTCTCCCCTGCTAGACTCTGAGCCTCATGATGGCAGGGACTACGTCTGTTTTGTTCATCTAGTGTTGGACCACACTAGATACCCAAGGAATATCTATTGAATGTGTTAAATGAATTCAGATGGACATCGTGGTGGTCGCAGTCCCAGGGTGAACTGGATCATTCAGGCTCTCCTGGGACTGGACCAAGCATTTCTTGAGGATGGGACCTCTGGTTGGCTGTGCCTTAGGAGACAAGTTGAACTGAGGTAAAGAGAACCACTTGGGGGCTGGGAAACTGGACGTACTCTTCAGGGGTAATATGAGCACCTCCTAGTATGGCATAGGGTACCCCCTCCACTCCTACCCCTTATAATCTTTTGGTCTTTTAAGCTGAATTTGAATTTGCTTGAACTCCCTCATGTGTTGGGCCATCCTGTAGAGACAGGGGCCATTCCTTTTCCTTGCTGACCTGCTTTGACTCTTGGACTTACTAATTGTGTAACTGCCAGAACACTGGTGATGGTTGTTTGCTCTTGCTCTGAGTTAGTGTTCCCTCCCCTTTCTCATGCTGATGAGAATCATAGTGCTCTTTGTGAAATATCAGGGTGGAACAGGCCAAGCTACCATCCTAAACTTTAGCTGTTGTTACATGTCATTGAGTCAGCGCCGACTCATTGTGACCCTGTGTACAACAGAAAGAAACACTGCCTGGTCCTGTGCTGTCCTCACAATCCTTGCTATTATGTTCAAGCCCGTCACCATAGCTACCATGTCAATCCATCTTGTCCTGGGTCTTCCCCTTTTTTTTTTGCTGACCCTCCACCTCACCAAGCATGATATCCTCCAGGGAATGGTCCCCTCCAACAACATGACTAAAGTAGGTGAGACTAAGTCTAGCCATTCTTGCTTCCAAGAAGCATTCCAGCTGCACTTCTTCCAGCACAGATGTTTGATCTTCTGGCAGTCCATGATATCCTCAGTATTCTTTGCCAGCATCACAACTCAAAGGTATCACCTCTTCCTCAGTCTTCCCTATTCATTGTCCAGCCTTCACATGCGTATGAGGTGATTGAAAATACCATGGCCTGGGTGAGGCACACCTCAGTCTTCATAATGACATTCTTGTTTCTTAATACTTTAAAGAGGTCTTTTGCAGCAGACTTCCCCAGTGCAATATGTCTGATTTCTTCATTGCTGCTTCCATGGGCATTGATTGTGGATCTGCCAAAGGGACAGGGAGGCCACATCTTCTGACTTCCTCTAACCCCACAAGAGAAAGACAGAATCACCATCAGTAGCCCAAGGCCTATCCCTGTGAGGCCAGACACGCCACCTTCCTCCAGCCCTTTCATCAACCCTGACACCAGATGTTCCTCCCACAACACCCACCACTTCTCTGCTAGGTTCGATAATTTGCTGCAGTGGCCACACAGAGCTCATGGATTACGGGGTTTATTAGGGAAGCGCCAGGCTACAATTCAAGTTCAGGAAGTATGGTTGGTCTCTCTCAAGCCACCATCTCTCAGCCAGCAGTCTCTTTCGGTCTCTCTCCCAGCAGTTCGTGTCTCTCAGTGTCTTTTTTCTCAGCAGCACGTGTCTCTCAGATGTGTGTTTCTCTCAGCAACATATCTTTCTCAGCCAGCAGTCAGAGAGACTTCTTCTGCCTCTCGGAGGGCTCCTTTTGAGCGTGGCAGAGTGGCCAGGTAACCAGTCATAACATCAGAATTCTGAGTACTTGAGAGAGGGTGAACTTCCCAGAACATTGCTTTGTGCCACTCTCAACAGAAATACCCCAGGTGGATAACTTTTAACAATCAGGAGCTCCTCAGTTGCTTATGGCAAATTCCACCATGGAGTTTACAAAGACTTATGGCTAGAAAAGCCATACCAGGTAATTTATTGCACCGCAGGATCCAAGTAAAATGAAATCCCTGACAACTGCAGTCTTTTCTGCATTTATTGTGATGTTGCTTATTAGTCCATTTGTGAGGACTTTTGTTTTCTTTATGTTCAGGTGTAATCCATACTAAGGACTGTAGTCTCTGATTCTCATTAGCAAGTGCTTCAAGTCATCTTCACTTTCAGCAAGCAGTGTTGTGTAATCTGCATATCACAGTTTGTTAATGAGTCTTCCTCCAATCTGGATGCTGTGTTTGTCTTCATATAGTCCAATTTCTTGGATTATTTGCTCAGCATACAGATTGAGTAAGTATGATGAAAGGGTACAATCCTGATACATACCCTTCCTGATTTTAAACTATGCAGTATCTGCTTGTTCTATTTGAGTGACAGCCTCTTGGTCTATGTACATGTTTCTCATTAGCACAATTAAGTGTTCTAGAATTCCTATTCTTCATAATGTTATTCTTTAAAAAAAAAAAAAAAACTATTGCTACTGTATGACAATAATGATGATGGTGGTGAGCTTGACCTGTTGCTTATATAGGGCTTTGCGTGTTCAGCATGTTGATCATGTGTATGCTTGACAGTGGCTCTGTGAGGCCAGCCTTTAGAGTTTGAAACCCTCATTTTGTGGATGATGAACCTGTGAAGATGATGAGCCCATACTAAGTGGCAGATAGTATTCTGTACCTGGCATGGGACTTACAAGCATTGTCATGTAACTGGTAATGCTCATAACCCTAAACAGGTTCTCCCACAACAGCTGAAGAAACTGAGACATAGAAAGGTTAATAACTTACTCACTATCATCCACCTAGACATTGATGGAGCTGGGACTCAAATGTAAGTCTGTCTGACTTTAAAGTCCATGCTTTTAACCATGTTGCTGTGACTACCCCTCAGACCTGGGATGTGCCCAGACCAGGATCACACCTTAAGATAGTGTGAAAATGAAAGCATAGCTGAAGTTTTCTAACTCCTGTTCTTGGTGACTTCCATTATATATTGCTCCTTCCTCCCCTTGGATCCCTTCAGTCCTTCCCAAAATTTACCTACACATTCAGTTTCCCAGATGTGGTGAAATGAATTCCTTTATGTGTACTTTTGCCTTGATTCTTTGGAAAAACAGCTTGAGAAATTTTCCCCTAAACCCTGAAGAATTAACATTTGTCCTAGTTTTTTACCCTAGAGGGTTTATTACTTTTGTCCAGGTTGGTTGACATTTCCTGGGTAAACTGCAAGCTATAAACAAGGATGGTTTGATATTTCTTGCCTGTTCCTAGGCTGCATCCCGCCCTGTGGTTGGTGTGTACCTTGCAGGGATTGGTCAATAGATTATGCAAATGAAGTGACTGTGGAATATATAAATGAAATGTCCAAAGCCTGCTATACAAATGAAGTATCTGTGGTCTACTGAGAAAGGATTAGTCAGTTCCTGGCCCTGGTGCGAGGGCTATGCCTTGAAATTGACAAGGATTTTGTAGATAATAAGTAGCAACCCCACCAGAGGTTTTAGATACAGAAAGCAGCAGGAAGAAGGAGAAGGAAGAAAGAAGAGAGAAGAAAAGAGGAGGAGCAAGGAACCTTCGAAAAGAGCTGTAAACTGATGGAGGCAACAGGCCCAAAATGGGCTCAGTAGCAGAACCAGTGGTGACAGACTTGGAAGGGGCCCTGCAGTTCAGTTGATGGTGACAGATGGCAGGGCTAAGAGGAGCCTGTCCTGAGGAGGCCAAAAGGAGCCTGTCTTGGGGGGGGGGGGTGTGGCAAGAAGAGGCCTGCATGACTGAGAAGAATCTAGAGAGATGTCCTTCACTGAAGATGGGAGACTTTGCCTACATGCTTCCTCATCCTGAATCGTAGCCTGTTGATCCTGATCCTAAGTTGTACCTTGTTACTTATGGTCTGTGAGTTCCGTGTGACCATTGCCATGGATTATCAAACCCAGAAGAGAAGTAGAGAGTGTCATGGGAGGGACAGCTGGTGTCAAATTTGGTAAAAAGGTTGGAGGGTAGAGGTATGTCTGATCTCCACTTCATATGGATCACCCTTGGGCTGACTTTAATTCACATTGTCCCCCTTGAAGTAAGGCATGTTCTGATACTACTACTTCTACTATTTTAAACCAGGTCAGAAGAATGTTGCATTTTAGGTCTTTGAAAGTTTCTGAATACAGAATAAATACTATATGATCTTCAGCACATATATTAAAACTCAGAGCAAATTAAACTTAGTGGTTTTTTTTTAGTCTTTGCATTGCTTTAATGAGCAGAGTTTATTTAAACAATGCATCCTTGTGACATTTCAGTTTTAACATCTACTAGGGCTGCACTTTGGTTTTCAAAACAATTAGGACAAGTAGAGTCTCTTCTGAGCCCAATGTCTGGCATCATTATCAGGGAATGCTTACTAAAATTATCTCCCCCTCCAAGAAACTTCTGGCACGGTTCCAGATACATGTGCTAGACTGAAAGGTGATGTGAAAGACTTTGTGGCTTGAGAATATGAACTATTCTGGTATATGAGACATTGATGACATCTGTCTTCAAGCAGGACAGTGGGTATGGTTTAAAAGTGGATGATTATAAAGGGACAAGGTTGTAGTCACTTCTTGGCCATAGCCAGCTACCCAGAGGGAGTGAGTAGTTGGACCTGTGGGCTCGGGACCATAGTTGCAGGGGACATCAAGCTCAGTTGGCATAACATACTACACAAAACATTGCTCCACATCCTACTTTGGCGAGTAGTGACAGGGACTTTAAAAGCTTGCAAGCGGCCATCTAGATGGAACAATTAGTCTCTCCTCTTCCAGAACAAGAAAGAATGAAGAAAACCAAAGATTCATGGAAACAGTCCAAGCATACACCATGCAGTCCTCAACCTGTATGACTATGAGACCAGAAGAACTGGATGGTGCCTGGCTACTACTGTGAACCACTCGGAGGGGGATCTATGTAGGAGATCCTGGATAGAGTGGGAGAACAATGTGGAACAAAACTCAAAATCATTTGAAAAAAAAACGGGACCAGGTTTGGTGTCTGGTCTGATAGAGCTGGGTTGAAACTCCTGAGACTATGGTCCCTAGTTGCCCTTCAGGTCTGGAATTGAACCTACCCTTATGGCTTGCAGCCAAACAAAAGACAAACATATGAACTGAACATTTATATTATTAGGTAGATACACTCCTTGGAGATATCAATCATAGGAGAATAGAAGGGCAGTGTATGCACAAGGAGACAGCTTGGGGGGCAGGAGTGCATGGGAGGGAAGGACACAGGGAAGAAGTAACTATGGGGGGGAAGTGGAAAGAGACCTGTTATATTGTGGGAAATTGCAGTCAGTGTCATGAGACAAAATGTGTATGAACTGCTGTCTGGAAAATGAATTTGCTTTGTTAACTTTCACCCAAATCACAACAAAAATTTAAAAAAGAGTTCTGGTTGACTTTATAGTTCCAAGCGGGGCATATTTTCATGTGGCTCTACTCCTTATGGAAGATGGAGGCTTACTCCAGGTTTGTCTACCCCTGTGGTAAAAGACCTGTGATACCTCTATGTAGGAAATGTCTTAATCTTCCAAATTGGTATTGTCATGAGAATCATGATCCTGGGTACTAGGTACCAGTCTTCCATTGACCTTCTGTTTTCTGTGTTTGTACTCCTCAGATTTCTAACTATGACTCCCTGGGGCCTGTCCCTGTCCAGGATGACTCCTCTGGGTATGCTGCTTGGGTTGCTGATGGCCTCTTGCTTTACCATCTGCCTCAGTCATCAAAACCCGGTAAGTATCACATTGCAAACGGGACAGTCCCCTAATTGAGTCAGAGAAAGCCTCGGTGTCACCAGGGCTCTGTTAGAGTGGGGTGGTAATTTATTTTTCCTTTTCATAGTAATATGGCCAGTGCTGGGCATGTGGCAACGTTTCCTTGCACAGTTTATCATCATTATCATCATCACCAGCTTATTGTGTACCAAGCACTGTATATACTTTATATATATTCTTACTTATTCCCCCCCCCCCAGCCACCCTATAAAGTAGACAGCTAAATTATTACCCTCATTTTTAGAAGGAAGAGACTAAGACTTAGAGACATGAAGTGACTTGGCCAAAACCACACAGCCAGTTTGTCACACAGATGGGAGGTTAGGCTTCTCCTTACTGAAGCTGAGTGTCTGTAGTGAACACTAATCCCAAGCAAGACTCTACTTCTTTGCTCCCCAATTCCTATATTTTTTAGTCCATATTTCTGTCTCCTCTCCCCCTCTGCTCTTTTACTGTTCTTCCCAAGCTTCTCTTCATTCACCCAGATCTCATTGCTCAGGGCTTGTGTCATTATCATAGGCAGGAGCAGAACACCTTAGAAGGCACTATGCTTGGCCTGGCTGTATTACACCTTGGCTTTTAGACCTGTTTCCCTAGCTTGCCCCAGCAATAGCCTGCCCTTGACTAGTTCCATGCCCAATCTCTCCCCTCTCTTGAGAACCCTGACTGTCAGCTCTCTCTGACAGTCTCATCCTCCCCTGGACACCTTCCCCAACCCCCAGGGCTCCTGCTAAATGTTGAATAAAGCGCTGGAGGCTTTTGATCAGGAGGCTCTTGAAGTGCAAATGACAATTGTGATGAATTTAATAATAATCCGGCTCAGCTGAGGTTCACCTCTGGCTTGTGGCAAGCTTCCACCTTCTCTCTGAAGTCATTTGTTTTCTCTGCCTTTCTCCCCACTTTGTGGAGCAGGAGTGAACAAACAGTTGGGGTCATGAATCCTTTTTAGGCTTTTAATGGTCTCTGACTAAGGTCCTGTTGGTGCCTTTTTTTGGCCTCTTCTTCAAGGGCAGTAAGAAGGGGATCCCAGTGGCCCAGAGGGTAGGACTGGTCACACCATGAGCTTGGTATAGCCATTGAATGACCCAGAAAAGCACCCAAGAATCTCAAGGGAGGATCAGGGCTGTGTCCTCTCCCCAGCCTCCAGCTCATAAGGAACTCCGTGCTCCCTGTCGTGAGCTTTAGCAGATGCACAATTAACAAAAGCGTGCTGATGAATTCACTTAAGGACCGTGTGTTAGTAAGTCCCTTTTGGATGATAGTCCAACTAAATAGATGAGCTTTCAGAGCCATAATTATTCTGGCCCATTTATATTAGCTCTATTGAGTCTAGTCTCAGAAAAAATGTTAATACTGACTTTCATCAACAGAAGCTGCTTTTATCCTTATGTCTGTTCCTAAGCTGTATCCATTTGTCAATAATCCTTCATCATGTGCTAAGCACAAGTAGGAGTTGAAGCATTTTTTCTCTCATACCATAAAAATTGCTGCCCTGATGGCATTTAAAATCCAAATTATGCAGCTAGCCACCTTCACAACAGGGAAAACATGTGGGGGTAGGGAGGAGGCTTATGATCCATTCTTCAGAGCCTGGAGTCCAGGCAAATGCTCCTGGTGACCTGGAATTGTCCTTCCCTAAAGCATTTGAGTAGTTTGATGGCCACCCAGGAAAGGCTGGCTGTACTTAACAAGGTGTTATCTAAAGCTATCTTTCCTCCCTGTCGTGCATTTCCCTGGGATGCCATATTTTAGGAGTAAGGTTGCTCAGGGCTAGGGTTGTGTGGTACTTAGTGGCCTTCGTAGAGGTAGAGAGTAAAGGGAGAGGGAGTGGAGCCTTCCCAGAGGAAAGACCACAAGCCCTGAGTAAACACCATTTTGCCATCTATTTGTCAAGTTACTAACTATAACTGAGTTTTATTTCCTTATCTGTGAATCAAAGTTAGTACCTCCCTCTTAAGATTAGTGTGAATTGAATGTGATTGTATGTAAAGCACCTAGCATAGGGGCTGGCACAATATGGTCAATTGTTGTCAATAAATGTCTCCTGTTATTTTTAATAAGGAGGTAGTTACTTCTTTGGTTTGTTTTGGGGTGGTGTCAGGCAGGGGACATCTGTGGTATGTCTTAGTCTATCAGCTCACCATTAGAGATTCCTTCATTCTCTTGCATCTTGAGGCCTTGATCTTTAAGAATCTCTCATTCAGATACAAGTACAAGAAGTGTGATATGGTAAGGTGTTGTCAGCTAACACCTTAGCTAGGATTTCTTGCCAGTCAGTTGAGAGGAAATTGGTACTTGGTAATTGGTGATGGTGGTAGGAAGAAGAGAGTGCTAGGGATCCAGGATGGGAGGGGGCCCTTCTCAAAGCCATCTGGACACCAGAGCATGGGATTTACTTATGAGCTGGCCTACCTCTTTTACCTCTTGGTCTTTCCCTCCTGTTTATGACATTGCCCAGACACAGAGAGGCTGATCTTCTTTGTCCCTTCTTTGGGACTGTAGTTTTTTACCTTTCCTATGGAAGTCTTTGCTTGGGGTGGGAGATAATGCTATGAAATGTGCTAAGGTGATCTTGCTGTGCCAGCTTCATTCTCTTAGCATCCAGAGCATGGCCATTAGTCTATATACCCAAAAACAGAAACAGAAGTGAGTCAGAATTTGTACATGGATATTGGAGTCAAGCAGGCCTGGACTGAAGTCTGTGTGCTGTTCTTCTTAGCAGTGTGATTTTAAACAGGTCTTATATCCATCCTCATCTGTAAAAGGTGAGTAATAAGAGTATGTACTTCACAGATGAGACTAGGATGAGTGAGGCATGGAAGGCACTTTATTTATTTATTTAATTTTTATTGTGATTGGTTGAAAGTTTACAGAGCAAGTTCCTTTTCAGTACAGCAGTTCATACATACTTTGGTTTATGACATTGACTGCAATTCTCACAATGTTAACAACAGTTTACCTCCTCCTTGTGATGGGGAGGGTACTTTAGCCCATTGTATGGTATATATATATAGTAAGGGCTTAGTAAATGGTAAATTGCCCACCCTGTGGTACATTCATATGACTGAACCTCTCTCGGTGTTGCTGAGTCCTTGCTTGGTCTTTGAGAATGGCCAGTTGTGATTTGAGCAGTCTGAGGGTACTCATAGCCAGATCTGATAAATAAGATGGACTGGCTAAACAGGGGAGCACATATTTTGTAGCACTCCTACTAACAAAAAGGAAAGGAGCTCTGGTGGCAGCTTTGGTGAAAGCATTGGGCTGCTAACCAAAAGGTTGGTGGTTAGAACCCACCAGCCACTCTGCAGGAGAAAAATGAGCCAGTCTGCTTCTGTAAGGAAACCTTATTCAGGAAATTCTATTCTGTAGGGCTGCTATGAGCCAGAATCAACTTGATGGCAGTAGATTTAACCAAAAAAAAGTTAGAGGTTTGAGTCTACCCAGAGGTGCCTTGGAAGGAAAGCTTGCAAATCTACTTCAGAAAAATCAGCCATTGCAAACATTATGGAGGACATTTCTACTCTGACACACATGGAGTCACCATAAGTTGTAATTGACTTCACAGCAACTGGTTTACTGTAAAATAATGTTTTGTTTGTTTTTTGCTTAAAATATGATTCAAAGATGACACCAGGATGCAGCTCAAAAAACATTCTGAGCGGTGACAGGATTGTTGCAAATGTCTTGTCCTTAGGGGTTGAAGCCTCTGTTGTTCATCAATCTCATCGTTCTAATACTTCCTCTTGAATCTATCCTGTTAACCTTGTTACAGAAATCTAAAGGAAAAAAAAAAAGATTTTCCCAGCCCCCAGTTGTCAAAATGAACAGTAACCCTTGCCTAGATTTTGAAGGGCTTCCTGCCATATTCTCATCATCCCTATTCCCTTTGTCTTGTTCTGCTTCTCTTGATGATAAGAGTTTGAGTGCTTGTATACAGTCACACCTGGGTAAAACAAGAGTTGCAATTTGAATCTTGGATATGTTTAGTTTGGCCCTTTTAGTGTTCTAAAAATAAGAAGATTTTATTTGGATTTCTTTTCTTCCTAAAATTGAATGTATGGCGTTGGTGGGCCAGCTGAGTAGCAGCTGCTTTCCTTAGGGCAGGAGGGCTCCAGTTCCCACAGTCCCCACCACTCCCTGGTGTTTTACACCTAGTCCACTTCACTCATTTGCATCCATCCTTGCCTGGCCTCTGAAGGCACTTAACTGACATACCTCTGAGGCAAATTTTATTAACATTTTCTTGGTTTCTCTTGGCCTAGTGTGTGGTGGTGCTTCTAGCAGAGGCTGACCAGCATGACTGGGCCTGGAATTCAGATTCCAAGTATTCAACCGACAAGGTGGTCTTTGTTGTGGGATGTGGGGTAGTGTCTAGCCTCCAGCAGATTAATTACCTTGGGCTTGCCTCAGTCTAAGTCACCCGGAAGACACACCTGTTGGAGAGAAACTTTGTTCATTTATTTGTTCAGCAGTTACAAACTAAGTCCTCTGTTAGGCATTGGGGATACAGTGGTGAAAGAGTCTAACACAATGGCTGTCTTTAGGAACTCAGATGTTGGAAGTCCTTGACATCCCTGTCCTCAGAATGTAGGATCCTTCCTCAGTCTGTCTTCCTTTCAACTTCCCCAGCACACCACTCTTGTGTTCCTAGGTTTCTTTTGAACGTGTATTTGTGCAGATTTCACGTTGAAGGCATGGGCAAGGTTTGAGGGATCAAGGCTACACTGGTGGCCACCACCTCAATGTGAACCTGCTTGAACGATGTCACATTGCACAGTCACTGTTGGATGTTACAGCATGGACTCATTTGATGTGGAACCCATAGCTGCCTTTGCAAATAATAATAGCGGCTGCCATGTACCTAGGGCTGCTGTTTTACATTGTAGTATGTCATCTAATGTATGAGCTAAATACTTTTATTATTTCTACTTTATGAAAGTAGAAAGTAAGGCTTAGAAATTTAAGTAATTTTCCGAGAGTTGCAAGAAACTGGGATTCAGACTTTGGGTTATCTATGTAAAGCTTGAATTCTTAAATACTGTGCTGTAGTTGATGCTTCTGATTACATATGACGTGATTTGAGGTCCTCTTCTTGTCCAAGTTATTTTCCTTACTGGTCCTTAACAAGGTTTGAAATTCTGCCAATAAATTTCATGGCTGTTTCTTGTTAAAATGTGAAAATTCTTGAAAGGGGCTTTACAGTATCATCACCAACACTTTTTAACACCCTAACCTTCTTTCTGACACCTAATTAAACATCAAACCTTGAGGGACCCTAGCAGGTGGGGGTACCTATCTGGAGCTCGGGCACTGCTCAAAAGAGATTCATTATTACCTCCCGTGCAGGATTAGAATTGTTGGGAAACCGAAATGAGATCTGTGTAAAAGTACCTAGCACAGGTTTGGGTTTGTGGTAGGAATGTACCTACTATTATTAGGAGAGGAACTGGGTTTGTTGTTGTTAGGTGCCATTGAGTCATCTCTGACTCATAGTGACCCTGTGCACAGCAGAACGAAACACTGCCTGGTCCTGAGCCAGCTCCATGATTGTTGCTATACTTGAGCCCATCGCTGCTGCCACTGTGCCAGTCCATCTTATTGAGGGCCTTCCCCCTTTTTGTCGACCCTCCACGTTACCAAGCATGACATCCTTCTCCAGGGAATGGTCTTTTCCGACAACATGACCAAAGTATGTGAGACGAAGTCTGGCCATTCTCTCCTCCAAGGAGCATTCTGGCTGCACTTCCTCCAGGACAGACCTGTTCTTTTAGCAGTCCACGGTACTTTCATCATTCTTCACCAACACCACAGCTCAAAAGCATCAGTTCTTCTTTTGTCTTCCTTATTCATTGTCCAGCTTTCACATGCATATGAGGCGATTGAAAATACCATGGCTTGTGTCAGGCGCACCTTAGTCCTCAAGGAGACATCTTTGCTGTTCAGTACTTGAAAGAGGTCCTTTGCAGCCAGTTTGCCCAGTGCTATATGTCGTCTGATGTCCTGACTGCTGCTTCCATTGATGTTGATTGTAGAACCAAGCAATGTGAAGTCTTTGACAATTTTAACCTTTTCTCCATTTATCGTAATGTTGCTTATAGGTCCAGTTGTGAGGATTTTTGTTTTCTTTATATTGAGATGTAATTCCTTAGTGCAGACTTTTAGTCTTCAGTTTTCATTAGTAAGTACTTCAAGTCATCCTCACTTTTGGCAAGCAGGTTGTGTCGTCAGCATATCGCAGATTGTTAATGATTCTTCCTCCAGTCCTGATACCATGTTCTTCTTTGTATAGTCTAGCTTCTTGGATTATTTGCTCAGCATACAGATTGAATAATTATTGTGAAAGGATACAACCCTGATGTACTCCCTTCTTGATTTTAAACTATGTAGTGTTCCCTTTTTCTGTTTGAACGACAGCCTCCTGGTCTATATATGGGTTCCTCCTGAGTACAATTAAGTGTTCTGGAATTCCCATTCTTCTCAATGTTATCCATAATTTGTTATGATCCACATAATTGAATGCTTTTGCATAGACAATAAAACACAAGTAAAAATCTTTCTGGTATTCTTTACTTTGAGCCAAGATCCATCTGACATCAGCAATGATAGCCCTCATTCCACATCCTCTTCTGAATCCAGCTTGCATTTCTGGAAGTTCTCTGTCAATATACAGCTGCAACCATTTTTGAATTATCTTTAGTAAGATTTTACTTGCATGCGGTATTAATGATACTGTTTGATAATTTCCACGTTCTGTGGGATCACCTTTCTTTAGAATGGGTACAAATAGAGATCTCTTCCAGTCAGTTGGCCAGGTAGCTGTTTTCCAAATGTCTTGGCATAACCAAGTGTGTGCCTCCAGTGGGGCATCCATTTGTTGAAATATCTCAGTGGGTATCCCATCAATTCCTGGAGCCTTGTTCTTCGCCAATTCTTTCAGTGCAGCTTCGACTTCTTCCTTCAATACCATTGGTTCTTGAACAAATACCACCTCCTGAAATGGATTAAGATTGACCAGTTCTTTTAGGTACAGTGACTCTGTGTATTCCTTCCATCATCTTTTGATGCTTCCTGTGTCATTCAATATTTTGCCCATTGTTGTTGTTGTTGTTGTTGTTATGTGCCGTCGAGTCGGCCCTGACTCATAGCGACCCCTCCTTGGGTTTCCGAGGCAGTATCACTACGGAAGTAGGATTGCCCAACCTTCCTTCCGAG
>NW_006921643.1:4348385-4358142 GCF_000298275.1 Orycteropus afer afer | reverse complement strand
AATGCTGCATCTTCCTCAGGGATGTGTTTTGGGTCTGTATCTTGGTCCCTTGTTTCTCCTGCTTTATCTTGTTTCTTTGTGTGGACTGTGATGCTCTGTTGTCTCAAGGCATTGTGTTGTTTTTGTATTTATATTTAATTGGTGATTATATGTTGGAGTAACTTGCCCACAATTCTCGTTTTCTTTGTTTTGTTTGTATGTTATGTATACAGGCAGGGTATTGTGCTGTGCTCCTCTATTCACTAGTTGACAGCACTTATGCACTCACCACCTGTCTCCTTTCCTGTTGTCAGCCTCTCATATGTCCTTGATGCCCCTGGCAAATAGAGCCTGTTCTTAGGCCTCTGGAATTTGAATGAGAATGCTATCACTTTAAAATCCAAAATGGTTGCCACTTGTAGACATTCAAAATGGCTGTGCCCTCGGTCATTTTAAATATCCAAAACAGCCAACTCTTGTAAACATTCAAAATGGCTGCACCGTTCGTCACTTTAAATATCCAAAATGGCTGCCACGTGTAAATAATCAGAATGGCTGCGCCCTCTCGACAGCAGAAAGTCAACAGCTCAGGTTGTCTCCCTCCTTGCTGTTTCCCTTCCTAGTCATAGGCCACCAGAGCAGTTGTCCCTGCAGCCCTTGGTGACCAGGACTGATCTTTAGGTCAATTCCCAGGTCCCAACACCACTTGGAAGTATTCAGGCTGTTGGTCTTGTCAGAGTAGCTGATAGTCCAAAGCTCCGACCATCTCTGTACTCACTGTTTTCATTCAGGTTTTTCCATTTGTTGTTGTTGTTGGTATGTGCCAACCACTTCTGTATAGTTCCTTTCAAAGCTCAGGGTTCCAGGATTATCTTCTGTATCTCTGTCAATTAGTTTTTCTTTTCTTTGTTGAAGAGGGTTTGTGTTGCTTGTCTGCCTATTTCTCCATCTTACCAGAAGTCCAGCTCTTTGAAATCTTCTGTTCAGCTGTTTTATCTTGTCATTTCTTCCATTTGCTTTGCTACTCTTTGCTCAAGGGCAGGTTTCAGAGTCTCTTCTGACATCCATTTTAGTCTTTTCTTTCTCATATTTTTAATGACCTCTTGCTTTCTTCATGGATGATGCTCTTGATGTCATCCCACAAATCTTCAGGTTTTCGGTCATTGGTGTTCAATGCATCAAATCTATTCTTTAGATGGTCTCTAAATTCAGGAGGGATATATTCAAGGTCATATTTTGGCTCTTGTGGACTTGTTTTAATTGTCTTCAACTTCAAGTTGAACATGCATATGAGCAGTTGATGGTTTGTTCCACAATCTGCTCCTAGCCTTGTTTTGGCTAAAGTTATTGAGGTTTTCCATCTCCTCTTGCTACAGATGTAGTCATTCTGATTCCTGTGTCCTCCATCTGGTGAAGTCCATGTGTGTAGCTAATGTTTGTGTAGTTGAAAAAAGGTATTTGCAGTAAATAAGTCATTGGTCTTGCAAAATTCTATCATGTGATCTCCAACGTTATTTCTGTCACCAGGGCCAAATTTTCCAACTACTGGTGATTCTTCTTTGTTTCCAACTTTTGCATTCCAATCACCAGTGATAAGCAACACATCTTGATTGCCTGTTCAGTTAATTTCAGACTGCAGAAGCTGATGAAAATCTTTAATTTCCTCATCTTTGGCTTTGGGGTTGGTGCATAAATTTGAATAATAGTAGTATTAATGGGTCTTCCTTCTTTATCCTGTCACTAACAGCATTGTATTTCAGGGCAGATCTTGAAACATCCTTTGTGATAATGAATGCCATGCCATTCCTGTTCAATTTGTCATTCCCGGTATAGTAGATCATATGGTTGTCTGATTCAAAATGGCCAAATCCAGTCCATTTCAGGTCACTAATGCCTAGGATATCAATCTTTATGCGTTCCATTTCATTTTTGACAACTTCCAATTTTCCTTGATTCATGCTTCGTATTTTCCATATTCCGATTATTAATGGATGTTTGCAGCTGTTTCTCCTCAATTTGAGTCATGCCACGTCAGCACATGGAGGTCCTGAAAGACTTACTTTATCCACATTATTAAGGTTGGTTCTACTCTGATGAAACAGCTCTTTCCCAGTCGTATTTTGAGTGCCTTCCAACGCAAGGGGCTTGTCTTCCCGCACTGTGTCAGGCAGTGTTTCCAAGCTATTCATAAGGTTTTCCCTGGCCAATTTTGAGAAGTGGATGGCCTCCTCCTTCTTCCTAGTCAGTCTTAGTCTGTAAGCTGTGTTGAAACCTGTGTACCATGTGCAATTCTGCTGGTGTCTGAAACATAGCCTCAAGCCTCACAGCAGCGTACAAGCCCCACAGGATGACCGACTGACAGACAAGTTTGTCTCCCTTAGCTGTTGGAATCCTCTGTGCCTTCCCCTTACTTGATTCCTACCTGGAGCCTGCCACTTTGTAGTTCCCGTCTACTCAGTCCCTTTCCTGGCTCTAGGGAACTTGGGGCCTAGCCTTGTCTCCTTCCCCTTTACCTGGATATCCTGCTGCTCCAGAGGTCCCTGGCCTCTCCTGCTCCCTCCCTTTCCTAGCTCTAGGGGGCTTGGGGCCTAACCTTGCCTCCTGCCCCTTTTTACCTGGATATCCTGCTGCTCCGCAGGTCCCTGGCCTCTCCTGCTCTCTCCCTTTCCTGGCTCTAGGGAGCTAGAGCTCTAGGGAGGAATTGGGAGGTGGAGGGTAAGTGATGACGGCAAGTAGGAGGACTGAAATAACCTCCCCGTGTGTTAGTATGGATTCCTCCTTGCTCTCCCAAATGTGTTTTCCAAGAGCTCTGGAACCCTCCTAGTTCTAATTTCCTGAGGCCTTAGTACTTTCATGCAAGAAAAGCTTTAAAAATGGGACAGGAAGGATGGGAGGTTGGGAAGAAGCAAAATGAATAATACTTTGTATTTATTTTGCATCTCTGTCTCTTGAGCTCAAAGTGTTCCACAGACACCATCTCGTTAATCCTCCATGTTCTCTATGAGCAGAAGGAAACAGGTTTAGGAAGTGGTTTCTGACCTGGGCATCTTCTTCCTTCTGCCCAGCTGGTCTCTCACCTTCCCTCTGGCACCCTTTCTTCCAGGGATTAGAATATCCCAAGAGGTCATTTATGCCCCTGAGGCCCTCTGGGAAATTGCCAAAGCCCTTGGGTATTGACTGCTAATCAGAAGGCTGGTGGTTCAGATCTACCAGTGACTCCTTGGAAGGAAGATTGGGCAATCTACTTCCATAAAGTTATTGCCTCAGAAACCCAAGGAGGGCTTGCTATGAGTCGAATTGACTTGACAGCAGTGAGTTTGGTGTTTTGTTTTTTAGGGTCCTTGCAGGGCTTCTTGGGAATCAGTTGGGCCTGATTTTTGCACATTTGTGGTGGCCATTTGAAGCTTTACTCTCCACTTCAGATACGTGTTTCTTTTATAAATTTCTCTTTTATTGTAAAAGTAATATTATGAGTTTTAAATGACCAACAGTATAGTAGCATAACAAATGAAAAGGAAAAGGCCCCTGTTGTTTCCTTTTGTCAACCCATCTCCCTAGTATGTTAACTCAAGATAGTGTGGAATATTCTGGGCTTTTTCCTTATGCATATACAGAATACTGTATAGAAAAAATAGCATATTGTGTTCATTTAACTATATTGCCTCATACATTTTTGTTCTGAGGTTAACCTTGTGAAAAAAATTGCAAGTGTCCAAACATGCCTGGGGGGAGGGAAGAAGGGCATGGAGGGGAAAGAGTGTGCTACCCTAGGTTATTTTCTTTCTGCTTGCTAGCTGTCTAGCTGTGGTACGTCATGCCTTCTATTTTCTTTCTTAGAAGGAGTTTGCGCTGACCAACCCAGAGAAGAGTAGAACTAAAGAAACAGAGAGAAAGGAAACCAAAGCAAAGGAGGAACTGGATACTGAGGTTCTGGAGGTGTTTCATCCAACCCATGAGTGGCAGGCTCTTCAACCAGGTACCATTCCTGACCCTGTCCCCATTAAAAATACTCTGAATCCAACCTGTATATGTCCTTTGTCCCCATAGGGCTGCTTTGAAGGAGCAGCCACTCTCTGACCTGCTGGAGGGGAGCAGTGTGAACCATCAGAGTGGTGGCTGATGCTGCAGGGCTCAGGGACCGTCATTTTCCTGCAGAACAGAGATTGCGACATCTGAATGCCCTGGAAGGAAGGCAGGTGGTGGGTGGCCATGCTTTCTGAGCAAGTGATTGAAAACTTTCTTTCCTTGCACTTCTGAAGCACAGGAGAGGCAGTGACATGTGCCTCACTTTGCAAATGCTATTTTGGGCTGTGCTGCTTGGCTCAATGCTGCTGAAATATTGTTCATGGGAGAGTCCTGAGCACTGGTGTGGGGCAAGAGTGTTCTGTTGTTAAAGGAACCCATGCCAAGAAATAAGGGCTGGTCCTGGCCTAGTTTTTAAATGGGGTGTCCTCACAAAGAATGACTTTTTGACCCTTTCATGAGCTTAGACCCAGGGCTTAAAATAAGGAAAATAGCTGGCAGTTATGGAGTGTTTACCATATGCAGGTACTAGGCTCATGCTTGATGTACGTCATCTTGCTCAATCTTTGCAATAATAGGAATTAGTATTATCTTTATTTTCCGATAAAAACATTGAGGCTCAGGTTAGGTAACTTGTCCAGTGTCATTCAGCTACCCTGATAGCTGACCCTAGACCCTGGACCTGCCTTCCTCCTTTTTACCTTACCTGGTCCCAGCTGTCCTTGCTGCAGCCCCACTATGCTGATGCCAGGGCGTGTTCTTAGGGTAGACTGTTTGCCTTCTGCACTGTGACAAGGTGGATGACAGGTCCTGGCACCTGGCACAGTATATCAGCTCCTTGCCAATATTCATCACCATGTCCTTACTGTCCCCATTGCTGTTGTGCTGACAGGGGCAACATTTGCTGTGCCAACCAACTTTCTGGTAACAATATTGCTCCTGCTGGGGTTGCATATGGGTAGTTGCATGGTGGCGCACCAAGGAAGCCAAATGGGAGCTGATGGCATTAAGCTCAGGAACCAGAGGTATTGGGTTCAACTTCTGACTGCCCTCCCTTGTTATTATTAGGTGCTATAGAGTTGTCTCTGACTCATAACAACCTTATGCATAACAAAACAAAACCCTGCTTGGTCCTGTGCCATCCTCATGATCCTTACTATACCAGAGCCCATCATTGCAGCTACTGTGTCACTCCATCTTGTTGAGGACCTTCCCCTTTTTCATTAACCCTCCACTTTACCAAATATGATATCCTTCTCCAGAGAATGGTTCCTTCTGACAGTATGACCAAAGTAGGTGAGATGAAGTTTGTCCATTCTCACTTCCAAGGAGCATTCCAGCTGCACTTCTTGGATAGATTTGTTAGTCCTTTTACCAGTTCATGGTACTCTCAGCATTCTTCAGCAACAGCACAACTCAAAAGCATCAACTCTTCTTTGGTCTTCCTTATTCATTGACTAGCTCTCACATAGGAGCTCTGGTAGCATAGTGGCTAAGACACTTGCCTGCTAACCAGACGGCTGGCGGTTCAAACCCACCAGCCACTCCTCGGAAGGAAGGTTGGGCAATCCTACTTCCGTAGTGATACTGCCTCGGAAACCCAAGGAGGGGTCGCTATGAGTCGGGTTTGACTCAACAGCACATAACAACAAACAACAAAGCTCTCACATGCATAGGAGATGATTGAAAATATCATGGGTTGGGTTAGGTGCACTTTAGTCTTCAAGGAGACATCTTTGCTCTTCATCACTTGAAAGAGGTCATTTGCAGCAAATGCAATATGCCATCTGATGTCTTGACTGCTGCTTCCATTGGTGTTGATTGTAGAATCAAGTAATGTGAGGTCCTTGATAACTTCAATTTTCTCTGTTTATCATGATGCTGTTTATTGGTCCAGTTGTGAGGATTTTTATTTTCTTTATATTGAGGTGTAATCCATACTACAGACTGTAGTTTTCAATCTTCATCAGTAAGTACTTCACCTCATCCTCACTTTCAGCAGCAAAGTTGTGTCCTCTGCATATTGAAGATTGTTAATGAGTTTTCCTCCAATCCTGATGCCACATTGTTCTTCATATAGTCCAGCTTCTTGGATTATTTGCTCAGCATACAGATTGAATAAGTACGGTGAAAGTTTACAACCCTGGTGCACTCCCTTCTGATTTTAAACCAGGCAGTATCCCCTTGTTCTGTTAGAATGACAGCCTTCTGGTCTATGTACAGGTTCCTCATGAGTACAATTAAGTGTTCTGGAATTTCCATTCTTCTTATGTTATCCGTAACTTGTTATGATTCACACAATCAAATGTTTTTGCATAGTCAGTAAAACAAAGTAACCATCTTTCTGGTATTCTTTGTTTTCAGCTAAGATCCATCTGACATCAGCAATGATAGCCCTCATTCCATGTCCTCTTCTGAATCCAGCTTGCATTTCTGGAAGTTCTCTGTCAATATACAGCTGCAACTACTTTTGAATTACCTTCAGTAAGATTTTGCTTTCATGTGATATTAATGATATTGTTTGAAATTTCCACATTCTGTGGGGTCACCTTTCTTTGGAATGGGTACAAATATGGATCTCTTTCTTTCAGTCAGTTGGCCCAGGTAGCTGTCTTCCAGATCTTTTGGCATAGCTGAGTGAGTGCCTTCAGTGTGGCATCTGTTTGTTGAAACATCTCAGTGGGTATTTCGCCAGTTCCTGGAGCCTTGTTTTTTGCCAATACCTTCTGTGCAGCCTTAATGTCTTCCTTCAATACCATTGATTCTTGATCATATGTCACCTCTTGAAATGGATGAACATAGACCAATTCTTTTTGGTACAGTGACTCTGTATTCCTTCTATCTTCTTTTGATGTTTCCTGCATCATTCAATATTTTGCCCATATAATCTTTCAATATTGTAACTAGAGGCTTCAGTTTTTTCTTCAGTTCTTTCAGCTTGAGAAATGCTGAGTGTGTTCTTCCCTTTTGGTTTTCTAACTCCAGATCTTTGCACATTTCATTATAATAATTGGCTTTTTCTTCTTGAGCTGCTCTTTGAAATCTTCTATTTAGCTGTTTTATCTTGTCATTTCTTCCATTTGTTTTAACTACTCACCATTCAAGAGCAAGTTTCAGAGTCTCTTCTGACATCCACTTTGGTCTTTTCTTTCTTTCCTGTCTTTATAATGACCTCTTGCTTTCTTCGTGGATGATGCTCTTGATGTCATCCCATAATTCCTCAGGTTTTCAGTCACTGGTGTTCAATGCATCAAATTTATTCTTTAGATTGTCTCTAAATTCAGGAGGGATATAATCAAGGTCATATTTTGGCTCTCATGGATAGACTGGTTTTAATTGCCTTCAACTTCAACTTGAACTTGTATATGAGCAGTTGATGATCTGTTCCACAATCAGCTCCTAGGCTTGTTTTGGCTGAAGATACTGAGCTTCTCCATTGTCTATTGCCATAGATGTCGTCAGTCTGATTACTGTGTACTCCATCTGGCAAAGTCCATGTGTATAGTTGGCGTTTGTGTTGTTATAAAAAGGTTTTTGTAGTGAATAAGTCGTTGGTCTTGCAAAATTCTATCATGTGGTCTCCAGAGTATTTCTATCACCAAGGCTGTATTTTCTAATTACCAGTGATTCTCCTTTGTTTCCAACTTTTGCATTCCAGTCACCAGTGATAATTAACACATCTTGATTGCATGTTTGATCAATTTCAGACTGCAGAAGTTGGTAAAAATCTTCAATTTCCTCAGCTTGGCTTTCATGTTTGGTGCGTATATATGAATAATAGTAGTATTAACTGCTCTTCCTTGCAGACGTATGAATATTGTCTTTATCACTGACAGCATTGTACTTCAGGACAGATCTTGATACATTCTTTGTAATGATGAATGCCACACAATTCCTCTTCAATTTGTCATTCCTGGCATAGTAGATCATATGGTTGTCTGATTCAGAATGGCCAAAACCAGTCCATTTCAACTCACTCATGCCTAGGATATTGATCTTTATGGATTCCATTTCATTTTTGACAGCTTCCAATTTTCCTAGATTAATACTTTGTACATTCCCTGCACAAGCCAATTGATCCACCACTACGAGTCATTTTTTTCTTTTGAGTAGTGGGGCGGCCCCCCTGAGGGTGACCCCCCCCCTCCCCACGCATGACGCAGCACACTTCCCTGTAGGACGCCTCTGGCTAGCCAGAAGACACAACCATTATTATTAATGGATGTTTACAGCTGTTTGTTCTCATGTTGAGTCGTGCCACATCAGCAAATGGACGTCCCGAAAGCTTTACTCTATCCATATCATTAAGGTCGGCTCTATTCTGAATAGACAACTCTTCCCCAGTCGTATTTTGAGGGCTTTGTGACCTGAGGGGTTCATCTTCTGGCATTATATTGGACAGTGTTTCAAGGCTATTCATAAAGTTTTCCAGTAATATATCAGTGTTTCACTGCTATTCATAAGGTTTCCATTGACCTATTCTTTGAGAAGTGAATGGCTTCTTCCTTCTACTGAGTCTGTCTCAGTCTGGAAGCTCTGCTGAAACCTGTCCACCATAGGTAACCATGCTGGCATTTGCAACACTGGTGGCAGAGCCTCCAGCCTCATAGCAACACATAAGCCACCATGGGACAACAAACTGATAAACAAGTTTGTCATCCTTAGCTGTTCCAAATTGCTCCATTCACTTCCTCTTTGTCCCTTAACTTCCCTGAAAACTGATCCTCTGTTTTTTGAGGATTGAAACTAGGGATGGGGGTGGGAAGATAGAGGCTATATCCACTTTTTTTGTGTGTGTGTGTGATGTACCACTTTTGTTTTTTTTCCATTTTTTTGAATGCATTTTATTGAAATATTATCTATGTACAGTGAAATACACAAAACTAAAGTGACATGGGTCAATGCATTTTTTCTTTTTTTTTTTTTCAGTCTTCCCTCCTCTGCCACCCCTGACAGCCAACAAAGAAAGTTTCCCTCCATATATAAACCTTTCCTTGACCCTCTACAACAATGAACTAATACTGTATTTGTCCTTCTGTGATTGACTTTTTTCACTCAGCATAGTGTCCTCTAAGTATATCCATGTTATGTGGTGTTTCGCAGATTCTACATTATTCTTTAGTGCTGCATAGCATTCCATTATGTGTATGTACCATAGTTGGGTCAGCCACTCTTCCGCAATAAATCTTAGAGATAAGTCCCTTGCCAGATATGTAATTATCGGCAAGTATGAATTTGTTGCTGTCATTTTTGTCATGTGCTTTTTCATGGTGTCGATTTCTTTGTTCCATATAATTTTCTATGCTGAACTCATTTTGTTTATAAATTGTGTTATCACTTCCTTCATTGCTACTGTTTAGTATTTGCTAAATATTTATACTGGTCCTTTTTTTTGATGTGAAGCTTTATTATTTTTCTTTGAGGTTACCCTGTGATTTATAGTTTTCTTTCCAAGTTTAGAATAGTCTGTTTTATCTTGAAGTTGTCTTGACTTCCTGCCATTTAGAAGTTCTGTAATGACAGTTTTTTCCCTCTTTTTGGTTTGTAGTTGTCCTCATTTTTTGGTTGGTGTCTCTGGTTCCCTGTTTACAATCTTGTAGGCTTATTTATTTTGGATACTTCAATAGCTGGGTTGGTATCTGGGTTATATCATCATGTGTGTTAATGGTCAGTTGTTGTTTGCTGTTGTTACTTCTCTGTCCAAAGGACTCCCTTTAGCATCTCTTGTAAGGTTGGTCTGGTTTTAACAAATTCC
>NW_006921643.1:4324033-4348140 GCF_000298275.1 Orycteropus afer afer | reverse complement strand
TTTCTTTTGGGGTCTATCCTATTTGGGGTTCGTTGGACTTCCTGAATGGATATATTCTCGTCTTTCATCATACCAGGAAAATCCTTTTCCAACAAATCTTTGACAATTTTCTCTGTGGTTTTATTTGTCTCTTCCTGTTCTGGAATTCTGATGACATGTAGGTTATTCCTTTTGATGGTATCCCACATGAACCTTAAGCTTTCTTCATTTTGTTTTGATCTTTTTTCTGATTTATCCCTTTCCAAAGAAGTGTTCAGGTATTTGCCTTCAATCTCCCTAATTCTGTCTTCCCTTGATTCAATTCTGCTCCTTTGCCCATTCAATGTCTTATCTATTTTTGAAAATTTAGTACTAATCTTCTGGATTTCTGTGTGTAGATTTTTGTGGTGAATTGCTTGATGTGGCCCTTCTAGCCTTTGTTCTCCATTCTGTGATGTATTGTAAATCCTATTACCCATACCTGTTTAGGGTGGTGTGGTAGTTAAGGTCGGGTGTCAACTTGGCTGGGCAGCTGGTAGTAATAGTTCCCTATAATGACTGGCAATCAGCTTTGTGGTGGGATTGGCCTTGAGCTGCTGATTGTTAAAGCCATCTACTTTGGTTATTTCTGTTGGACCAACACAGGTGGAATGTATCTTGAGTCCTGCCTTGCTGGAGGGTAAAATTCAAATCACCACCCTTAGCTTCCTTGAGGGTATACCTAGGAATCTCCTGGGAAGGTTGCCTTCCTCTTGCTCCGGTTCTGTGTTTTGGCTCATCCTCATCTCAGCCCTGGATTTGGGACAGCAGCTGTAATTTGATCTGCTGATCAAGGTTCATCAAACCCCGAGAATTGGGAGGATCTTCCAGACCCACTCACGGACCTAGAAGTCGCCAGCCTGTACCACTATTACGTGAAATGATCCCTTGGGTGTCTTTGAGTTCTGTGAGGTGTTACAGTGAAATACAGAACCCTAAGATGGGGGAAATTACTGGGAGGAGGAGGAGTTAATGTCTGAAATGATGGAGTGGCACGATAGTTTGGACATTTGGGACATCTTTAACCTCCACCTTGTGGGGACCGGCCTTGTGCTGATCTTTCTGAGAGAGATTGTTCAAGCAATTTTGTATCATTTCTAATTTTTCATTTATTTGGTCATTTTGTTCTTGTATTATCTTTTGAAATTATTCTAGGGTTTTTCTATGTTTTCCTTCATCTGCCTCTCAATTAGTTGAAGATACCTATTATAATTCTTTTGAATTTCTTATCAGGGAGTTCCAATGCTGTGTCTTCCTCAGGGGTGTGTTTTGGGTCTGTATCCTCGTTCCTTGTTTCTCCTGCTTTAGCTTGCTTCTCTGTGTGGACTGTGATGCTCTGTTGTCTCTGAGGCATTGTGATGTTTTTGTGTTTATATTTAATTGGTGATTGTATGTTGGAGTGACTTTCCCACAATTTTCATTTTCTTTGTATGTTATCTACACAAGCAGGGTACTGTGCTCCTCTATTTGCTAATTGACAGCACTTACACACTCACAACCTGTTACTTTTCCTGTTGTCAGCCTCCTGTATATCCCTGCAGATGTTGGCAAACAGAGCCTATTCTTAGGTCCCTGGAATCCGAATGAGAATGCTACCACTTTAAAATCCAAAATGGTTGCCACTTGTAAAGATTTGAAATGTCTGTGCCCTCGGTCACTTGAAATATCCAAAATGGCCACTGCTTGTAAACATTCAAAATGGCTGCACCCTCTGGACAGTGAAAAGTCAATAGCTCAGGTTGTCTCCCTCTTTGCTGTTTCCCTTCCTAGTCATAGGCCATCAGTGCAGTCATACCTGTAGCGCTTGGTGACCACGGCTGATCTTTAGGTCAGTTCTCAAGTTCTAACACTGCTTGGAAATATTTAGGCTGTTGGGCCCGTCAGAGTAGCTGACAGTCTGCAGCTCCGACCGTCTCTGTACTCACTGTTTTTGTTCAGGTTTTTCCACTAGTTGGTGACTAATCCACTTCTGTATAGTTCCTTTCAAAACTCAGGGCTCCAGGATTATCTTCTGTATCCCTGTCAATTGGTTTCTGTTTGCTTTGTTGAAGAGGGTCTGTGTTGCTTGTCTGCCGATTTCTCCATCTTACTGGAAGTGATGTACGGCAACTACTTGGAGCAGATGGAGGTCAATGTCTTGTAGCCTTGACTCCTCCTCCATCTGATCTTGTGGCTGATCCTCCAGCACCTTTCAAGGCTCTGAGTTTACATTGTAGAGCAAGGTTGAAGGGTCTGAAACCTTGCCCCTCTCTCTAGACAGTGAGCTGCTGTTTATGGCTGAGCAAAAGAACCCCTTATATGTCTGGGAAGAGGGACTGCCAGAGCCTGGGCAACAAGGGACAGATGTGGACTCTTAGAGCCTCCCGGAGAGTTAGAGTGGAGTACTGATTTTTATATTTAACTTGAGGTCTGATGCCCCACTGACATATCCTCCCCTGCTTTGTAGTTTCTCAAGGGCTTTTTTTTTTTTTTTTTGTGATTTGGATGACAATTTACAGAGCAAATTCACTTTCCATACAGCAGTTCACATATACTTTGTCTCATGTCATTGACCACAGTTTACCCAATGCAACAGCTCCCCTCCCACTTCCTCCCCATAGTTACCTCTTCCCAGTGTCCATCCCTCCATACTCTCCTGCGCCCTGAGCTATCTCCCTGTGCATAAGCAGCCCTTCCTTCTCCCATGATTGTTCTCTCCAAGGTGTGTGTCTACTTGAGGTAAATGTTTAACTCACATGCCTGTACTTTGTTTGGCTGGAAACCACAGGTGTAGGTTCAATTCCAGACCTGAAGGGCAGCTAGGGGCCATAGTCTCAGTGGTTCCACCAGGCTCTATTGGATCAGCAAACCTGGTCCCCACCTTTTTTTTTTCTCCAAATGATTCTGAGTTTTGTTCCACATTGTTTTCCCTCTCTATCAAGGGTCTCCTACATAGATCCCCTTCCAAGTGGATGACAGTGGTAGCCGGGCACATCTAGTTCTTCTGGTCTCATAGTTGTATAGGTTGCATATCGGATGGTGTACCAGTTGCTAGGACTGATTGTTTCCATTAATTTTGGTTTTCTTCTTTCTTCTTTGCTCTGGACGAGGAGAGACCCATCGTTGCATCTAGATGGCAGCTTGCTAGCTTTTAAGATCCTAGTTGCTACTTGCCAAAGTAGGAGGTGGAACAATGTTTTGTATAGTATGTTATGCCAATTGAGCTTGATGTCCCCTGCGACTATGGCCCCAAGCCCGCAGGCAGGTTCAACTACTCGGTCCCTCTGGGTAGGTGGCTGTGACCAAGCAGTGACCACAACCTTGCCTCTCAAGGGCTTCTTATAAACTCTTCTGCTCAAACTTCCCTTAAAGCTTCCCAAAAGCCTTCTCTTTCTACCCCTGAGATCTTGGTGGAGCAGTTAGTCACATTTATAGCTGAGTACAGATACTCAGGCTCTGTAGCTTGGAGGGCAAAGAAGCTCTGATTCTAGTCATGCCTGACTTAACCCAAAGACCTCTTTTCTACCTTTCATCCCCAAAGCGGGACCAGTGAGGCTAGGTTAAGTGGGAGGTTTGTTCTGGCCTCATTGCCTGATGTAGGGTGATTTGAGATCTGGTGTTGTGGAGTGAGACCAGTGGTGGCAGACAAGACATTCTCAGGTTTTAGTACCCGTCTGAGGTGTTTTATTGAGAAGGTTTGACATGTATGTCTATTGTTAGGAAATTGACTTCAGTGGTCTTTGTGGACAGCTGGCCCTTGCTGTGAACCAGAGTAAAATGCTTAATTCACTACATTCCAAATTCAGCCTGGGAGCATCTAACATGGCTCTCCAAAGGTAAAAGGGCTCATTGCCTCTCCTGGAGACTTTTCTAATGGTTAGATAAATGGAAAAGTAGTATAATTTAATGGTAAAGAGGACAAACTTCAGCCAGTCCTGACTTCACATCCTAGCTTTGCTACTTACAGCATCTTTGGCAAGTCACTGAATCCTCCTGCCCTTCGGTTTTCCCATCAGTGATGTGGGGGAAACATCCTGCCCTGCCATCTGCAGAGGCTCTTGTGAGGATTCAGTGAGATGGTGGATGGAACCCTTGGCCCAGTTCCTGGCATGAAGATATCACTTAGTATACGGCAATTCTGATTTAAAATGGTAAATTCTTCACTTGCATCACTCTGTCAGTTCATTTGTGGAATTTGATGCCAGTGAAGGTGCATGAGTATGTACCTTTCCTGTCCTCTCTGGTCTTACATGGGGAAAGGGAATTTAGAATGTGAATGAGAGACATCCATGGTCATTAACATGTTTGTTGTTTTCCCCCTGCCCCTCTATAGAGATTTTGATGATGAAGTAGAGTTAGCATGAGCAGAAGGAATTAGCAGAGTATTTCTTAACTCAGAAGCAGGGACATAGCACAGGAAGATGGAGAACTTTTGAGAAATGGCCAACTGGGTAGTTCTATCAGGGCTTTGAACTGGTTCTTCCCAGTTCAGTCATGGCCAATGAAGTGAAAGTAGGACAGACTGGAATTTGTGAGTGCTTGGAATGATAATCAGAATGGGGAAAATTGCAGATTGACACCCTGCTAGAAACATGATCTCCCTCTTACAAAACAAGAGCAGTGTGCACATTGCATAGTATTTAAATCTCTTGCAGAAACAGTGGTCCTGTGCTCAAAGATGGTGGCCAAAAACACTGCTTTGAATGTGTGTTGCTCTCTGCAGTCCTGACAGTAATCTAGTCTTCTGCGTCAGGCTCCTGTTAGCACCTCTTCTGAGTCTCCAATTCCAGGACTTTGTCCTGTAATTTTCCCCATTCAGTTACTATTCCAGGTACCCACACTTTGCACATTCCAGTCTGTCATGGTGTTGCTTTGTCAGCCATGACTGAATTGGTTTGAAGCCTTGGTTCATATCGACAGTTATTGATCCTAGTTCAATATCTTCTGTCTCCTCAGGTTTTAGGAGTCAGGACCAAAGCTTTGTTGTTCTCAGGCTTCAAGGGGGTACTACTGGGGAGCATAGGCTGTTTTGGTTGTAGACTGCTCATTTGAAGGCAGGTTTCCAGACTTTCTGCTGTGGCCTGGAACATCAGCAGATTAACCCATGACTTCATGGGCCTTCCCACAAGGCCAGGTGGGAATTGGGCCCCAGCTGTTCATCAGTGAAGCAGCTGTAGGTCAATCTCCTGAAGTCTGCCTGCCTCTGTTATTATTGTCAGCTTCCTCACTGTGAGCCACATATTCCTGGAAGTGGTTTTCTTGTCTCTCTTGCTGGTTTATTTTAGGATCTGCTTCACCTTATGGGGGCACACCAAGCATTTGAGTGTGGATTCAGCATCCACTGTTCACAAGCAAGCAAAGGATAGGTCCTTTGGGTTCTCAGAAAAAGAAAGTATTCAAGAATTTGTCCTGGGGCTGAAAACCCCTGAACATCAGGAATTTGTGCCTTTTGTACTCACTACGGGAAACCATTCATGGCCAGATTGTGCTCCCTATGAATTTTCTGAGATCCTACTTGGTGCCATCCACATCACTGGTAGTCAGAGAAAGAGACTGAGATAATAGCTCACATGTATGGAATGTAGACTCTGTCAGGTATCCTTTGAGGGCAGGTGCTATAACTGTCTTCATTTTTACAAAACTGAGTGTCGGACACAACAAGCAAGTGGTAGAGTTGGGATTCAAACCTAGCCTTTTCTGCCTCTAAAGCCAAAGCTGCTAACCTCGGTGTCATTTTGTCTTCCTGGGTAGCAAATAGGAAATGACTCCTGCCCTTCAGCACTTGATAGTCTCACAGAGGATACAGAAACAGAAAAAGTCATCAAAGTGTTACAGTTGTCTTGGTGGAAGTGTCTTGGGCTCAGTGAGGGCACAAAGTAGGGTATGGCGAGGCCAGATCCTTCTCTCTGTACTTCTGAGATCTTTATAGAGCAGTTAGTCAAATTTTACTTAGGCTGAACTTCCAGCCCTACCTTCAGTTCTGTTTTTGAATTGGGTGGCTTTGGTCAGATTGCTTAGAATTTCTGAATCTTCGTTTCCTTATCTGAAAATAAAGATGATCTACTTCACAGAAATGTTGTGAGAATCAAATAAGATTCACATATATAAAATTCTTTGCATAGGGCCTGGCACATAGGGAATATTCAATAAGTGGCTGTAGTTGTCATTTTAAAAATAGACTTTTGTTCCTGAATGATTTGCCTTCCTTTTCTTAGAGACTTGAAGGAGAAATGGGGGTAGGAGTCAGCTTGGATAAAGGGCCCTCTTGTCCGAACCATTCGCCAGTGCCTGCGTGTCAGCCCTATGTGAGCCTAGAGGAGTGAATACAGCTAAGCTTGAACTTGGGGATCCTTACTGACCTGAGCTGACTTCCAGGTGGCAGTGACAGTCTCTGAAATATTGGCATTAACACAAAGAGCCCACTCAATGGGAGCATGCCGGAAGCTCGTGTAGGAACACGTACATGTGGGGGTGGGGGGTGGGATAAAAAGCAAAAGAAAAAAAACCTTCATATCATCAACAACTGATGAGAGCAATCCAAGAATTATAGAGCACCAGCCATCTGGTCAGATCATTTCAGATCTGCACAAGCAATAGGAGGGAATTGAATTTTAAAAACCTCATTTATAGTAGACCAACTACTCTGGTTTCAAGTATTTAAGAGACTAGTCTGATTTCCTGCAGACCCTGGACATCTGTCTGAAGGAGCACCTGACTCTGGCCTGGGTGCCTCTGTATGACTATCTCTGTGGGCCCTTTGGCACCTTGCAGCTTGGGCTGCAATTGAGGTAGGACCAAGAGACAAAGCTCCCAGTGCCTTTGGGCTCAGTTCTGTGGTTGTGAGGCAGGTAACTCTCTTTTCCCTCCCCTACTTTCCACTTTTCAGCCTGGAAGGATCTCCCTTGTATGACCTGCCTCAGGGCACCATTCCCCAGGATGGTCCCCAAGAGTATGACCTGCCCCAGAAGAGTCTATGCAGACAGTTTGGATCTCTTCATCAGACAGACTTCATTGCCCATGTGTGGCGGTCTGTTCTAGCTTCCAAGGATGGTTGGCTACAGCCCCTTAATAGCCATATCCCATACTCATCTGGTGGAACAGGTAGAGGACAGGGTAGGAAGGCCTGGTACCTCCATGGAAGCCATTGTCAAGGCTGAGGCCACTTTGAGGCCAGCTGGCTGAGCTCACAGCTGGCACCAGAGCATCTTTGCCTGGGCTTTGGCCTTCATTACCTGGATGGAGCAGGCCTGGATCCAGTTTGCAATCTGTAGACTTGGGTGGTGATGGAGAACAGCTGTTGGCCATCGTCTTTCTAACAAGCATTTGTATGCTTAGTACTCACCTCAGGCCCTTATTCTCCCCTTCTTCTGTTTCCATCCACCTGTTTTCTGTGAGGTTTAATTAAAAGTACTTTGCATACTGGCAGAGCCTCAACTCTCCAAGGCCTTGACATCTAAACTGTCCAAGATGAAAAGTTAAACTGGGGTAGGGATGATAGAAAACTAGTTGGTAAAACCAGTTTAAGCCCTCACACCAAGGAGCTGGCTTTAGTTCAGGGAATCTGTGCAGCCCTGACTTTCTCTCTCCTAATATTGGCCTCACTTTGCTGGCTAAGACAGTCCAAGCCATCTCCAAGTTTATTACTTAACCAGGCTTGTGAATGCTCTCAAGGCTGGCCTGGAGTTGGAATGAAAGGTCCTTTTCTAGAAACTGTTGGATTCTTAATTTTGTCATATTGGAGATAGGGGTTGATCTGTAATTTAAGGGAGGTAATATTTGACTAGGTACAGAAGAAGACAAGGTAGGAAGCATGAATGGAGGCAAGGATGACATGAATAAAGACCTAGGAGTGGTGGGAAAGAGGCTAGTTACAAAGGCGGGTGTGTGTAGGGGATGTTGGTGGCGGGCAATTATCTGTTTTGTGAGACAAGGGTGGGGAAGAAGGAAGGAGAGGCAATTGGGAGGAAAACTGACAAAAGCCAGTAGATTTAAAAATGTGAAAGTATAACATATGAGTCCAGCCAGGGGCTGTGCCATACATATGAGATGAAGAAATGAGGAAAGATAATATAAACTTACAGGTTTGAGGTGTTTGAGAATGGGAGGAAGAAGAGAACTAAAACAGTAATTTCAGAGATAGCTAGATCAAAAACTTGTTTGTTTCATGTTACATTTATTGAACTCCTACAGTGTTCCATGTATAGCCCTTGATGCTGATGATATCGTGGTGGGCATGACAGAGGCTTATTTATCTGGGCTTATGGTGTAGGAGGACCCCCAAACAGATAACAGGCATAGACTGTATAGCTCTGTGAGAAGAAAAGGAGCCTGAAGGAAAGGCTTCCCAGAGCAGGGGCATTGAAGCTGGGTGGAGAGAGCTTTTGTGTATGTTGGAAGGCATACGGGAAAGGAACCAGTATTTGACAGATATAAAATCCCACAGAGGAGACCACTGATGGGGCAAAGTTGTTCAGGTGGCAAATGAAAAGTCTTGACCACATGAATATGACGACCTTGGAAAGAAGCAGCAGAAGCTAAAAGGAAACACCTTTTTGGGGGAGCTGTAGAAGGAAGTTGAGGAAGCTTCTATTAGAAGTGTTCAAGTTTCTCAGCCAAGCTGAGAGTGGTGCTTTTGTCTTGAATGATGAAACAGAAAGACTTCCATCCTTGAGGTATTAGAGGAGTGGAAATAAGGTTAGAAAGGACCGCTGTTGGGAAAATGTCTGAATGCTCAAAAGGACAGAAATAAGCATCACCCAGTATCAGGAAGGGTCCAGTTGACATCTGACAACTTGACTTTGTGGTCGGCAAGGACTAGTAGATTTGGTGACTTTCTTAGACAACCTGAGCCCTGGAGAGTAGATCGGTCGATAGTAGGATAGGTGATATCTGAGGAATGATGGGCAGATGATTTTTAGGGGGCTGTTGGGGATTGTCTGGGGAGTAGATGAGGGAGAATTTTGTCTTTCTGGCCTATGGGGCTTTATGAGGAAAAGAGTGGAGCCTCTGGTAAGCTGGAGAGCTTCTCTGAGCCTACTTCAACCTTCCTTCTTCTGAAGATAGGGAGAATCAGGGCTCTGAGGTACTGGCAATGCCTAAGTTCAGATAGGATTAGCACCCTACTGATCTCCTGAGCAGGACTGAAAGAACCTGAATAGAATGTGGCTTTGTGTGCAGAGGATTCTGTAAGCCTTTCATTGCTTGTGCTCTAATCAGGCTGATTATATTTCTGTTCATATTGGAAGTTTGTTATTGTTCATAAACTAATAGGTCGTTAGTCTTGTGTATTTCCTATAATATGTTGATTTCGGCAAACAAAGATTGAGTTCTATTTTAATTTCTTTAGTTCCCAGAACAGTTTGTTTATGGTTTGTATAATACGGTTGTTTGAAAGGAGAGAACATTTCTTTGGATTAAATAGCTTGTATATTTGATTACCTATGGCTATAATTAGCTTATCTGGGCAGAGGTGAGTTTTTATGGAATAGTAATATGATGTATCTGTAAAGTTCTTTTTGCCTGGGGCTTGGGGGAAGGCAAAAACTACCCCTACCCCCACCCCAGAATTCCTCTAAATGTTTCATAAACATCATCATGTTCATTTCCATTCCATCATCCTAGTTTTGTCAAGTAAGGTTTTTGGACAAAGAATGATGAGATAATCTAATATCTTATGGTCAAGAATGACTGAGGGGGAAGTACCAAAAAAACCCAAACTCACTACCATCAAGTTGGATCCGATCCATAGTGACCCCTCCTTGGGTTTCTGAGGCAGTATCACTGCAGAAGTAGATCGTCCAATCTTTCTTCCAAGGAGTGGCTGGTGGGTTTGAACCATCAGCCTTCTGGTTAGCAGTCAAATTCCTTAGGCACTACCAGTAATTCTTTTAGGCAGGAAGGTAGAGTAAGGGGGGCCCAGCCTGAGAGCACGTCCAAAGGGAGGAAAAAAGGGAGTGAGGTGAAATATTTAAGGAGCTTAATAAGCTAATGCCTGCTGACAAGTGCAACTGCCGATGACGCCTGGCCAATAAATGATTGCAGGAGGTTTAGCATTCACAAAAGGGCTCTCAGGGACCTCTCAATCAACCTGTCACTCAAGAAACTCAGCCCCAAACTAAGAACACCCCTTAACTAAGAAAGCTCCTTTTAGGAAGTATGAAACCAGTAAGTTAGCTTAACATCTTTTCCCATTCCTCAGGAAAGACCCATCTCCACCCGTATGGAGACGCCCTTTGCTTTTAATGGTCTTTCCATTCCGTGGGAAGACCCATTCCCATTGTCCTTGGGAACATTCTTTGTTTTTAATAAAGTGCATATATGCTTGTGTGATTGATGCTTTGTGATGTAGGTTTGTTAATCTGCCACCAACACCATCACCTACGATCATCTGCTCCTGCCACCCACCTGTGGGTCACCTGCTCAGGGAGATTCTTCCCATGAGCAGGGTGAGGCCAGGGATTGAGGCTAGCTGCCCCAGACAACAATTCTAGTCTGTTTGTTGGAGGAAGAGATGAAAACGAACATGTTTTTGGAAATCCTCTTGTGCTAGTATGTTATTTCAGGAAACCCTCAAGATATAAAGGAGTGGTTATATTTTATCTTGGTCCCTTTTGATCCTGTGGTTGGTCATGGAAGGGGCCTCAGATCTCTTTGCTTTTCTTAGGATTTCCTTTCTTACTTTGGAAGATAGATACTCTGGGACTGTTGCCTAAAAGCATTACTATTTGAGGTCTATCTGGGAACAAAATAGACTTTGTAATGTGAATTTTGGAGGCTATTGACATTGAGAGTGGGGAGTTATCCAAGAGGAGGTAGTTTAGAGCTGCCCAATCTTAGTTTCCTAGATTAGATTTTAGGGATCTTAGAGGCAGATCCAGATGTCCCTAAACACAGTAGAGTAAGTAGCCTTATGTGTAATGTGATTTGAGGGCTATTAGGAGCTCTGGTAGCATAGTGGCTAAGACACTTGACTGCTAACCAGAAGGCTGATGGTTCAAACCCACCAGCCACTCCTCGGCAGGAAGATGGGGCAATCTACTTCTGTAGTGATACTGCCTCAGAAATCCAAGGAGGGGTCGCTATGAGTCGGGTCGACTCCACAGGCACATAACAACAACAACAACAAGCTGTTTTACATTCCCAGTGGATTAGATCACAAATGGAAAAGCTGAAAGAATTGTTCCCAAAAGATGGTTAGCATTTCAACTTTAGGTATTTAAATAAAAATAGCTAGTTGATAATACCCTTGGCGTTAGCTATAGAATGATAGAATTCAAAAAGGAAGAGCTATTTCTTCATAAAGCTAGCAGTAATAGGAGCGGCCAAATGAAATGTTTAGTTAACAGGAATGTGTTAGGGGCTGTACTTTGGAGGATGGAGGGAAATGGGGAGAGAAGTATGGGCAAGGCAAATCAAAGGAAGGCTGAGTCCTTTTTCACCTATTTGCTGGCATCATCTAACCTTGCTAATGTGCTTCAGTGAAAGTCTAGGTTTCATAGTGGCTCAGTTTGAACAAAAAGCTCACTCTCGCTCACTCTCTCTCTCTCTCCCTGTCTTGTTTTTCATGTTCCCAGCCTCTCTCTCTACCTCTCTGCCTGCCTGCCCTCTGCCTTCTTTCCTCCCATGCTATCATGGCCTCTGCCTATAGCTGAGTGGCGGGTGGCAGGGATGGATAGATGTGGGGTGTTTAGTTGGGGGAATATTTTTCATTTTTGCCAGCATCAAAGAAATGACTTCCAAGCCAATCCTTCCAGCCGCAATGTATTCTGCTAATCAGTCAGGAGGAGAAGAGAAGAACATTAGCATTGCCAGAGAGGGGATTTGGGAAAAATCAAGTCTGTGGAACTGAGTGATCTAAACTCCTGTTGTTGTTGTTGTTGTTATGTGCCTCCAAGTTGGACCTGACTCATAGTGACCCCTCCTTTGGTTTCCAAGGCGGTATCACTACGGAAGTAGATTGCCCTACCTTCCTTTCGAAGAGTGGCTGATGGGTTTGAGCTGCCAGCCTTCTGGTTAGCAGTCAAGTGACTTAGGCACTACGCCACCAGAATCCTGGAGTTCTTTAGCCGCTGGAGTTCTTCCCACTCTTATCTCCCATAGCCCTGTCCCCTGACACACACACCCTGTGCTACATGAATGATTTGCACCTCAACTTTCTCAGAGAGCCTAGTGCTTAAGAGGAGGTATTAGCTTGTGTTGTCTGTCATTGGATATTTCTAAGCATGACATAGAAAAGAAACAATCCCACAGGTGTTTTTTTTTTATTTTTAACTTTATGACCTTCATTTCTCCATACACTTGCAAAGGCCCTTGGGAGAGTGCTCTCTCTGGTATTGAGCGCACACCTATATGCTCATAGATTTCCCCATTGCCTTACACCAGTCTAGAGTGAAGTTGCAGGAGAACATTGTTCACAGGCCAGGAGGGCACCTCTTGTCATGATAGGTAAGTCTTCTGGCTTTATGGAAAGAACTTAGATATTAAAGTGGAGAAGTTTGTTTCCTCTGGAAAAAAGACAAATGCCTAGAATGCCCTTTCTTCAAAAAGACATGTCCTTCATAGAGAGAGTGGCTGGAGGGTAGAAGCCAGACCATATTTTGGCATCTGGTTGTTGTGGTGGTGCCTTGAATTGCAGACTGGTTAGTGTTGTAGAGTTAGTCCACCTGGGTTCATACCTCAGTTCCCCTTTTAAGTTGGATATCCTTGGGCAAATTACTTAATTCTACCAAGGTTTAATGAAATACCCCTATCTATAACATTAAGATGTAATAATACCTATTTCAAGGGTTGTTTTAAATAATAAATAAAGTAAGCATATTGTTGTTGTTGTTATGTGCCGTTGAGTCAAACCCGACTCATAGTGACCCCTCCTTGGGTTTCTGAGACAGTATCACTACGGAAGTAGGATTGCCCAACCTTCCTTCTCAGCAGTGGCTGGTGGGTTTGAACCGCCAGCCTTCTGGTTAGCAGGCAAGTGTCTTAGCCACTATGCTACCAGAGCTTCCAAAGTAAGCATATGGAGTGTTTAATACAATGCCAGTTATGTAGCATACTTTAATAGACATTAGCTGCTTTTGTTTCTCTTGTATTAAAAATGAGTGAATATTTGACAAGGCCAAATTGAGGTTCAGTCTACAAAATAACTGAGCAGTACACTTCAAATATGTCCAGAAGCAATGACAAGGAAAGACTGAGGTACTGTTACAGACTGGAAGAGACTAAGGATATATGACAACTAAATATAATATGGTATTCTAGATTAGATTTTGGGACAGGAAAAGGACATTAGTGGAAAAACTGGTGACGTTTGAGTTAGGTTTATAGTTTAGTTATAGAATTGTACCAGTGTTGATTTCTTAGGTTTGGTAATTGTTCTGTGGTTATATAAGATGTTAATATTAAGGGAAGCTGGGTGAAGGGTATATGGGAACTTGCCATACTATTTTTGTAACTTTCTGTAAGTCTATGATTATTTCAAAATAAAATGTTAAAACAAAGTAAGTGAATGTCAGTGATCTGTTAGGTAAACTGAACCGGGTGAAACCATGTGCTCCCACCCACCAGCAGGTCATATCCGATTCAGTCTTATCTCCTGTGTCACAAGGAGAGCTCTTACTAAGACCTGCTGCATCCCAGGAAGAGGTCTGCTCTGAGGCAGATAATGTAACAGACACACAACCCAGGTCTGATCCTGCAGCAGTGTTTTACAGAGATTGGAGAGGAGGTCCCTCGTTTGGCATTGGGACTGTCTGCTGGGCTAGGTGGTCAGGGCCCTTGTCTCTATTCCTTAGAGTATAAATGAAATCCTGCCTGTTTTATCCATTTATCTAAGCGCCAATCACTATGGCAATATGTTTGCAGATTGCAACGCCTACCCCCACGCTCACTGTTTGATCATCTAGAAGAAAGAAAAATAAATTCAAACCCAGATTTGCAATAATTAATTATTTTCTCTCCTGTTTTAAGTGCTTTGCTCTGGCACAAAGCAGGTAGTTTGCTTGCTCTTTTTGAGCGCAAAAGGTGCATGTGCTTTTCTTATGACTGATGTGGCCATCCCTGTCATGCTAATAGCAGGGTTTGTAAAAGAAAGCCATTATTATCACTGGGAGAATGTGAGTCTTGGAGTTTTTATTTTTGCAATGAAGTCAGCTGTCAAGAGGGCCTAGAAAGTGTAAAGTCTTCCATTCTGGCATATAACTCCTTCACAAGTATTTACCCTCAGAAGCCCGTATTTTCTAAGTTGGGGGGTGGGAGGTGGGGAGTGGGAATCACTGCTAAAAAATGTTTTTTTGTATTTTTACTCAGTGGCTGAGGTGTACTGCTTTTTGCTATTGATTTATAAATTTTATTGTCAGGCCCTTGGGATGTTTTGATTACTCAATAGTGTGACAAATAGTCGAGCTCTGAATTATGTATTGTATTACAGGGGAGTTCATAAACCATATTTCTCTATAGGTTATTTTAAGCATAAGACTAGTGAACTGTCATTTCTCTTTTAGTCACACGTGACTTAAAAAAAAAAATGTAGGGGATGGTGACGACAGGGAAAAATGTCTGGTTTAAGATTAAGTAGTAAACCACCCCTGAAAGCTTGTGCATACAGAGGTTTAAAGTGGACAGACCTTGGGAATGGATTGGGAGCACTTGGGATGAAGAAGACACAATGTGCTCAAAATCACATCTTTTGCTTCACCTGTGCTCAGGCTAGAGCCCTAGAGGAGAGATGATCAGCTTTCCCTCTCTTGGGGCTTCTGCTCCATCAACAACCAGAGACCAGACAGTCCTGCACCCTGAGTGGGCCTCCATGCTCCTGTCTCCCCCTCCCCCACACAGCCAGTTGTGCTGATGGATGTGTAAACGCTTTATAGATGGCTTGGCACTTCTTGGCTCACGGAGATCATCTGTCTCTTTTGAACGAGCAACTTTATGTTTTTGAATCCTTTTCCCTGCTCAGAAAGAAATTGCCTTGTGCCGGCTTCTACATTCTGATGGAAATGTTTACCTTCCCCAGGGGAAGGCACTATTCTTTGGGAGTAATGTCTGCCAATGCTCCCTGCCCCTCATGGGAGCAGAAGCCTGTGCTCAGGGGTAGACGGGAGGAGGCGGCCACTGGAGCGTGCACGATTGCCACCGGGGCAGCCATCTGGCAGTGTCGCAGCTTGCAGCCTGCCTCTGAGCTGGCCACTGAGAGGAGTGTCTGCACTCCTAGGCCTGAATTCATTATGCATAGCCCGTCCCCTAAATGAGCTTTCTAAGTGTACGTAACTCCATTTCTATCCTGTTCTTGTATGACCTGCCTCAGGGCACCATTCCGAATTTCCCCTAATTATGCCAGAGCTAAGCTTCTAGTACCAAGCGTTTAGAGTTTCTGGTAATAGCTGATTTTTTTTTTTTTGGAGGGGGCAGCTAGATTTCTAAATTGAAGTGAACTATTGATTTATGGTTATGGGAAGGTTTGCTTTTTATAGGAACATTTCAACACTGATAATATGGCAATAGTGTTTTGACACTATCCAAAGCCACATTAAAGCCCCCTGGCCTGCCTAGCACTTTCTGTTATTGGCCCCTTGTAATGTGAGGAGGCTACTCTGGCATTAGAATGAGATCTGTTCTTCCACTCACAGACCACCATCTTCCCCTCCCCACTTATCACCCCCTCCTCCCCACCTTCCTTTCCTGAGGTGGAGGAGTTTTTGCACATGCTGCTTAGAAAAAAAGAGATCCATAACATGACTCACTTCTCACCCACGCATCTGGGATTCCTGCCATCCAGTAAATTTTGGCAGACAGACAGCAGTGTGTATGGAGAGCACAGTCCTGCCTCCCAATCCCTCAAGGTTCATCTAATTGTGTATGCCTCTTGGGTGGGGCCCGGGGTGTCCAGCCTCCGATTTCTTCTACTTTTCCTCCCAAGCAACGCTGGCTTCTCCAATAAAGGGCTGTCTTCTAGTATCTGTGAGATACTGGGGAGTGTCTTCTAGCCCAAGCACATTGTGGAGAGAGCTATGGGAAGATCTTGAGGTGTTTGAGTGCTTGCTATGCACTTATCACTGTGTCAGATACAGTGAGGGCATAGCAGATTGCCTTGGCCTTAGGTACAACAGCCTACCTGAGAATTAATTCAAACAAGAAAGTCCCACTCCTCTACTCACAGGGTCTGGGTGTATAGGTGTCTCTGTGTTTGTTGTTACAATGTTGATCTTCAGTGTCATTGAGGCCTCCAGGCTAGTGCTGCTGAGGCCATGATGCTGTTGAAGGTAAATTTCTGGTGACATTGGGCTCTCTTTTTTCTTCTGAAGGGAAAAGGACCATTAGAGGAGGAGAAAGGAGCAAAGAAAATTATTCTTAGCTATGAAGACTTGGTTAAATTTTGTCTTCTCACCCACCTGTAGATAAGTCAGGGATAACCTAAGGTAACAAAGTCAGGGGCTGAATGAGACTGTGGGGGACCAGAGACAAATGAAAAACCTGGAAGGGCAGAGAGAGCTAGCTGCTGGTTCACCAGCTTGTTAGAATAAGAGAAATTATTGCCTTCCTCTGCCTGGCCAGCCAGGGAGACCTGTGCTGAGCCCACCATTGGCCCAATCAGTGTAGGAGGGAGCGATGTCTTCTCTCAGAATATCATTGCTGCCTCTGATACTTTTGCTCCCCTCACTACTCACAGTATCCCACAGTTGTGGGAAAGCAAAGTGTCCTGAGCTGTTTGGCTTGTAAGTCGAAGAGACCAACCACATAGGGAGAAACTCATTGCAAGTCTGGATCAGACCAGATGTGGTTTGTTTTGTAGCCTAGCCTGTGGGTAGCTCTTATTCTAAGGGGAGTTCCTAGTTTATGTAGATATATTCATAACTAGGCCTCTCCCTTCCAGCCAGGCCTTTGTAGACTCTCCTCCCCATTTGTGGCCTCACCAAATTGACTGCTGGATAGTTCTGGAGTCTTCCCAGGCCTGCAGCATATGTTGTTGTTGTTGTTGTGTGCCGTCGAGTCAGACCCTCCTTGGGTTTCCGAGATAGTATCACTACGGGAGTAGATTGCCCAACCTTCCTTCTGAGGAGTAGCTGGTGGGTTTGAACCACCAGCCTTCTGGTTAGCAGTCAAATGCCTTAGGCGCTTGGCAATGACAAGATCTGTGTTAGAGGGCTACATTTATTGGACATCCTTTGAAATTAACTTTTTTGTAGTCCCTAAGTGTCTCTGGTAGCATAGTGGATAAGACACTTGACTGCTAACCAGAGGGCTGGCGGTTCAAACCCACCAGCCACTCCTCGGAAGGAAGGTTGGGCAATCCTACTTCTGTAGTGATACTGCCTCGGAAACCCAAGGAGGGGTCGCTATGAGTCAGGTTTGACTCGATGGCACATAACAACAACAACAACAACAAGTGTCTCACAGGGGCCTCTTAAGGGGTCTTGGCTTCCCACGGACAGTCTTGTGTTTTTCATTCTAAACATGGTTGGTGATGAATTGGGGGAAACAATGGGGATTTGCTTTCCTCTGCACCAGAAGTGCAGTACTGCTAATTTCATTCTCTGCACTCTATCTCTGAGATGAGCAGAGTCCTTTGTGCCCATGTTTAGTACTGCTGTGTTGCTGGACTCTCCTGGCAAAAATTAGGCTAATGTCTTTGACGACTGCATTAGCCACTGAAATGAGGTTCTAAATTGAAGGTACTACACCAAGTCTCTCTCCAAGGTATCGCCTTGTTCTCGCTTTTATTATTCAAATTCGTTCTCTCAGTGATTCTCTATAGACTGACTGGCACACAGGTTCAGTGCAGCATATTGTACTAGCTGAAAGCCAAGATCACCTTTTAAGAAGAGAGAGAAAGGAAAGAAAAATAAAATGAAACTAAAGATGAATGCAGTGATGCAAAGACTCAGCAGTTTGCCTGTTCCAAAAGCTACTCAGTGGGCTTGTGTGATGCCCAGAGATAGGAGAGGAGAGGAGCAGACCTAAAAGAGGATAGAGAGAGGGTGGCATGGAGATGTGATATTGTCATTGCATTGATGGCATCTGTGCCTTAAAAATTCACACACACATATACAACCCCACTTCCTTTTTCTTTTCTGTATTCACTCAGCACCTAAATATGTGCCTAACAGGGTGCCGGGAACCTCCTCAAAAAAAGCTTACTTTTATTTTTAATTTTTCTTGTGATTTGGGTGAAAGTTTATAGAGCAAATTCATTTTCCACACAGCATTTCATACACATTTTATTTCATGACATTGACTGCAATTCCCTACAATGTAACAGCTCTCTTCCCACTTCCTCCCCTAGTTATCTCTTCCCTCTGTCCTTCCCTCCCATGCACTCTTGCCTTCTGAGCTCTCTTCCTGTGCAAACAGTACCCTTCTGTTGTCCCATGATTGAGCGCTCCAAATAGTATATCTACCTGATGTAAATGTTTACCCCATATGTCTCTCTGTTGTTTGGCTGAAAGCCACAGGAGTGAGTTCAATTCCAGGCCTGAAGGGTAGAGTTCAATTCCAGGCCTGAAGGGTAGCTAGGGGCCATAGTCTCAGGCATCTCACCAGGCTCTATCAGACCAGCAAACCTGGTCTTTTTTATTTTGAGTTTTGTTCCACATTGTTCTCCTGCTCTATCTAGGATCTCCTGCACCAGTCTCCCTGTGAGTGGCTGACAGTGGTAGCCATGCACCATCTAGTTCTTCTTTCTGGTCTCATGGTCAAATAGACTGAACATCACATGGTGTACCAGTCCCTTGGACTAATTGTTTCCATGCAGCTTTGGTTTTCTTTATTCTTCTTTGCTCTGGACAAGGAGTGACCCATCATTGCGTCTAGATGGCTGGAAAAAAGCTTCGCTTCTTTTTTTTTTTTTAATTTTATTTTGATTTGGGTGAAGATTTACAGAGCAAATTCACTTTTCATACAGCAGTTCACATATACTTTGTTTCATGTCATTGACCAAAATTTACAATGCAACAGCTCCCCTCCCACTTCCTCCCCATAGTTACCTCTTCCCAGTGTCCATCCCTCCATACTCTTCTGCACCCTGAGCTGTCTCCCTGTGCATAAGCAGCCCTTCCTTCTCCCATGATTGTTCTCTCCAGGGTGTGTGTCTACTTGAGGTAAATGTTTAACTCACTTGCCTGTACTTTGTTTGGCTGGAAACCACAGGTGTGGGTTCAATCCCAGACCTGAAGGGCAGCTAGGGGCCATAGTCTCAGTGGTTTCACCAGGCTCTATTGGACCAGAAAACCTGGTCCCCACCTTCTTTTTTTTTTCCTCCAAATGATTTTGAGTTTTTTTCCACATTGTTCTCCCTCTCTATGCAGGATCTCGTACATCCCTTCCAAGTGGATGACAGTGGTAGCCGGTCACCATCTAGTTCTTCTGGTCTCATAGTTGTATAGGTTGCGGATCAGGTGGTGTACCAGTTGCTAGGACTGATTGTTTCCATTCATTTGGTTTTCTTCTTTCTTCTTGACGAGGAGAGACCCATTGTTGCATCTAGATGGCAGCTTGCTAGCTTTTAAGATCCCAGTCGCTACTCGCCAAAGTAGGAGGTGGAACAATGTTTTGTATAGTATGTTATGCCAATTGAGAAAAGCTTATTTTCATGTTTTCGCTCATCTTCCCTCCATCTTGGATCTGTAGATGGCAGCTTGGACTATAGGATTCTTGGATTTTACTTTGGAAGTAGGAACTTTTGAGTAGTCAGATGCCTAGACAGTTGAGAGTATTTCTCTTAAATGACTGTTTTTAGGATGGCTTTTTTTTTTTTTTTGGCCTGCTGACAAAGTAGTGTAGTTTTCAAACCAGAAAACACAGACAAGCACAAAGGGAACAACAACAACAAAATCACCCACATTCCACTGTCCACATGTGAAGTTAACATTATGGCTTGTTTTCTTCTATTTGTTTTTACAAAAGTGCTGTCATACTATAAATCTTATTTTGAGGCTGATACTTTTGATTTGGAAGTAGGGAGCTAAATTTTGGAAAGTTTTGAAAGTTACAGCCTCCAGCACATAATTAGGCACACACTAAATATACCAGTCTCACTGCCATTGAGTCATAGCAACCCCTCCTTGGGTTTCTGAGGCAGTATCTCTATGGAAGTAGGTTGCCCAATCTTCCTTCTGAGGAGTGGGTGGTGGGTTTGAACAGCCAGCCTTCTGGTTAGCAGTCAAATGGCTGAGACACACAGTGGGTGGTTTTCATGTGCTGATTTTTAATCAATTACACGAATATGCCAAGTTATACTTTTTTATTACTATTATTAGACATTTAAGTGATTTGCAATTTTTCACTATTATAAATCTTTAGTGAACATTGTTGATTCTATTTTTATGTGCTCTCATAGATTCCTCAAAGTAGCAGTGTTTGTCTTTCCTGATTATTTTGCCTACCACCTCAGCTCGGGCAACCTCTTGTCTGGGGTGTTTAGACTACACCATAATTTTTCGTCTTTCTCATCCCTTATCTATATCACACGTCAGGTGACCTGGGGTTTTATTTGTACTGCATACCTGGATACTTCTCCCTTGACCAGGAAACAATAACTGGCTTCAAGTGACAACGAGCACAGAATACACTTTGTCATTGTTTTGTGCCAAGACTGTAAGGTCCTCAGGAATAGGGACACTGTCATCAAACTCTGGCATAAGCAGTTATTGAGTGCTCTCCCATTTGTGTGCAGTCTAGTACTTACTATACAGGGGAAAGATACAAAACAGGTCCCTACCTTCACAGAGCTTACAGAGTGATTGAATAGCAGAATTGACATGTGACAGCCCAAGCACATTTATCAAGTATCTGCTATATGGTAGGTACTTGTGGCAGGCTATTGTTGGGAGAACAAAAAAGGCTGAGATACTGTTTTCCTTCTTAAAGGAAGCTATGTTGTTGTTGTTGTTATATGCCCGCAAGTCAGACCCGACTCATAGGGACCCCTCCTTGGGTTTCCAAGGCAGTATCACTACAGAAGTAGATTGCCCCATCTTCCTTCCGAGGAGTGGCTGGTGGGTTTGGACCGCCAGCCTTCCGGTTAGTAGTCAAGTGCCTTTAGGCACTACACTACCAGAGCTCCCAAAGGAAGCCATAGTACATATGAACAAAAGGTATGTATAGATAAGTTAACTAGTCACATAGGTCAATAAATGATAACTCTCTAGTTATGTAGACAGCGAGTGTTACAGAGGCTCAAGTTTGGTAGATATTTGAGTGCTAGGACTGCTTTAGAGAGGAAGGTCATTCATTGTGAACCAGAGTAGTCAGATAAAGCTCATTAGTTGGGGCTTGAAGAAGATCTGACATTTGATAAGGAGGATGGAGAATGGCTTTCTGGGTGGGAGGAACAGCTTGCAAAGGATGATAGAGACCAGGTACAAAACAGCCACAGGAGCAGATTAGGGCTTACCGAGAGGTAGTGAGAGTTAATGGCTGCATATGGAGAAGCTTGAGAGTTGTGGGATCCTGCTCAGTACACTGTGGATAGGAAACAAAACTTGTTAAATTTGTCACTGATTAAAGGGTAGGCAAGAAGGTCTTAATTTCTCTTAGTGCCGGAGTGCTTCCAGGCTCAGTCCTTGAACTGCTTATCTCTATCTACACTTAGGCCCATGGTGATCTCATCAAGCCTAATGGCTTTATAGTTCATCTATATACGCTGATGACTTATAGATTTGTGTCTGCAGCCCAGACTTCTTTTCTGAACTCCAGACCCATGTATCCATCTGCCCAGTGGATACTTTTACTTAGATGTTTAATAGGTATCTCAAAATTAAGGTGTCCAAAATTGAGCTTCTATAACCTTTCCCACCTCAATTAAGGCAACTTTGTCTTTCCAATTATTCAGGCCAGACTCTGTGCAGCTATTCTTGACTCCTTTCTTTCTCTCACACCCCACATTCTGTCTGACAGCAAATCCTAAAACTTCGAGCTTGAAAATATATCCAGAATATGATTTCATCACCCCATTGCCACCAGCATTTCTTACCTAGATTATTATAGTAGGTTCCTCACTGGCTTACCTCCTTCTGTCCTTATTGTGTATAGTCAGTTCTCAACACAGCAGCTAGCATGGTACGTCTTCCTAGGTTCAAAAATATCCTCTAGATGTGGAGAAATTGGGACTCTCATACACTGCTGGTGGGACTGTCAAATGATACAACCACTGTGGAGATCGGTATGGTGATTCCTTAAAAAGATGGAAATAGAAATACCATTTGATCCAGCAATCACATCACTAGGAATATATCCTAAAGAAGTGAGAGCCAGAACATGAATAGATATATGCATACCCATGGTAGCATATATACACACTATGCACAATAGCAAAGAGATGGGAACAACCGAAGTGCCCATCAGTGGAGAAATGGATAACCAAACTGTGGTACATACACACAATAGAATACTATGCAACACTAGAGAATAATGTAGAATCTGTGAAACACTGCATAAGGACATTATGCTGAGTGAAATAAGTCAATCACAGAAGGATAAATACTGGATTAGTCCACTATTGTAAAAAGTCAAGGAAAGGTTTACACATGGATGGAAATTTTCTTTGTTGGTTACCAGGGATGCAGGGAGGCAGGGGAGGGAAAATTCCTAGATAGTTAAAAAATAAACATATAGAGATTTTAATTTTTTGTGTATATTGTTGTTGTTAGGTGCCATCGGGTCATCTCCGACTCATGGTGACCCTATGTACAGCAGAATGAAACACCGCCCGGTCCTGTGCCAGCTCCGCGATCCCTGCTATACTTGAGCCCATCACTGCAGCCGCTGTGTCAATCTATCTGTATATACATACATACATATATGTGTGTACATGTGTGTGTATGTGTATATATATGTGTGTGTGTGTATGTGTGTAGTTATGTGCCGTGGAGTGGGACCCGACTCATAGTGACCCCTCCTTGGGTTTCCGAGGCGATATCACTGTGGAAGTAGATTGCCCAGCCTTCCTTCTGAGGAGTGGCTGGTGGGTTTGAACCACCAGACTTCTGGTTGGCAGTCAAGTGCCTTAGGCACTATGGTACCACAGCTCCTGTGTGTGTGTGTGTGTGTGTATAAATAAACAGCAGCCACTCCTTAGAAGGAAGATGGGTTAATCTACTTCCACAGTGATACTGCCTCTGAAACCCAAGGAGGGGGCGCTACGAGTCGAAATCAACTTGATGGCAGTGAGTTAGGTTTTCTTTTTTTTGTGTGTATATACACACACACACACACACACATACATACATACACACACACACCAAAGATTATCAGTGGTTACCAGGGGTAGGAAGGAGGGGGAAAGGGGAAACTTTTGTTTGCTTTGGATTGGATTTATTGCTAATGGTGGTGGTATGTTTTACAAAAGGATAGCAGTAATGGTGGCACAACATGAAAAATGTCATCAATGCCTCTGAGCTGTAAATGTGGAAGTTGTTATGTTGGTAAATTTCTTGGTGTGTATGTTTTCACTATAATAAAAGTAAAAAAAGGAGGGGGGAGGGGAATATCCTCTAGTTTTCCTTCCCACATAAAATAAGGTCAAAATCCCTTCTATGTCCTACACACCCTTTGTGATGTGGGTTAATTACTTCTATCATTTATCTCCTCCTATTCTTTCTGCTCAAGCCACCCTAGCTTTCCTCATGTTCCCAGAATATGCCAAGCCAATCACACCTTGTGATTTCAGATGCTCTTTTCCTAGATATCTTTGTGGCTAGCTCCCTCACTTCTCTTAAATCTTTACTCAGAAGAGACCTTCTGTCATAGTGGCCAAAGCTGGAATGATTTAAACAACAAAATAAATAATGTAGTATTACATTATAACCCGCAGTATAAAATAAATATACATGAGTCTGAACTGATATAAATAAATGATTGAGTGAATAAACAAACAGGGGAGAAAAGGCAAATCTTTGTTATAGAGAATTCCAATAATATATGTAGATCCTCCTCTCTCCAGGTTGTTGTTGTTGTGTGCCTTCAAGTTGGACCCAACTAATAGCAACCCTTCCTTGGGTTTCCAAGGCAGTATCACTATGGAAATAGATTGCCCCATCTTCCTTCCGAGGAGTGGCTGGTGGGTTTGAACCACCAGCCTTCTGGTTAACAGTCAAGTGCTTTAGGCACTATGCTACCAG
>NW_006921643.1:4318401-4323743 GCF_000298275.1 Orycteropus afer afer | reverse complement strand
CCCAACCTTCCTTCCGAGGAGTGACTGGTGGGTTTGAACTGCCAGCCTTCTGGTTAGCAGTCAAGTGCCTTAGGCACTATGCTACCAGAGCTCCAAAGAAAGACTGAGAAACTGTCACAGACTAGGGGAGACATGGTATGTAAATACATTGTGGTACCCTGAAATGGATACTGGAACAGAAAACAAACAAAGAACAAACCAAACGTAGTGCCGTCAAGTCAGCTCCAACTCACGATGACATTATGTGTTAAACGAGAACTGCGACCCAAAGGGTTTTCTTGGTTGTGGTCTTTACAGGTGCTCCCAGGTGGTGCAAATGCTTAAGTGATGAACTACTAGCCAAAATTTCTGTGGTTCATACCCACCCAGAGGTGCCTCTGAAGGCAGACCTGGTGAGCTTCTGAAAGGTCACAGTCTTGAAAACCCTAAGGAAATAAGTTGTATACCTGTAAGAAGGTGAATTGGCAAAAGTTGTGTGATAGATTTATTTACAACAGCAGAAAAAGAGTAGCTGCTGAAGCTACTTATGTATAGCCAAACACCTCATGGAATGGAAGTTTGGAGGATTAGGGTCATAGTTTCATGAGACATCCCAGGTAATTGGCCTATAACATGTTTCGTGCTTCTGTTCTACCTCCTAGTTCATTGTATAATGCATAGGGTCTTAACAACTTGCAAGCAGACATCCAAGGCATAAGTACTGGTCTCTATTGGCATGGAGCAACAGAGGAAGAAGGAAAGTCAGGAATAGGAGGGAGATATGGAATGTATGGCTAACTGCCTTCTTTGCCATGAGACCAGAAGAACTGGAGGGCCTGGCTATGATTACTGAACATTTTGATCAAAGAGTCTATATAAAAATCCTGATCAAAAGGGGGAAAATGTAGAACAGAATTTCAAATTCTTGTGCACTCTAGACTTTCTGTAGTCATGGAGGGTAGATGAACCCCTAACTCTATTGCCCTGAGATAATCTTTAAACCTTAAGCCAAAAATGTCCCCAAAGTCTTCTTTAACCTGAACAGTTATTTAGCTTAACTAATAAAGAAGTTCTGCCTTGAGCATTATAATCTTTTAAGAACTATCTTTATGGGATCAAATTGACAACAGCAATTAGAAAGATTAGATAGATACCTTAGGGGGCAGTGAGCTTATGTTAATGAGGAGGGGCAACTCAGAAAAGGGTGAGAATGGTTATATAACTTGAAGAATGTAATCAGTGTCAGTAAATTGTACATGTAGAAACTATTGAATTTATATTTTGCTGTGTATATTCTCAACAACAACAACAACAAAATAAATAAAATTTAGAAAAAAAAAAAAAAGTGTTTGGTGCAACTCTACTCTGCACACATGGGGATGCCATGAGTTGAAATCAACTTAATGGTAACTAACAGTGACAACAACAACACAGTAATCTTTATTAAAGCAGATTGCCAGGCCTTTCTTCCAAAGAGCCACTGGTTGCATTTGACCTTCTGACCTTTAGATTAACAAATCACAAACTGCTTGAGCTACCCAGGCTCTTGCTGGAACATAAGAGGACATTAATGGAAAACTTGTAAAACACAAATAGAGTGTGTCATTTAGTTAATAGTAATGTACCAATATTTGTTTCTTAGTTTTGACAAATGTAATATGTAATGTAAAATGATAGCATTAGGGAAATTTAAACTGGCTGGATGATGTACAAGGAGCTCTGGTAGCATAGTAGAAAAGGCATTTGACTGCTAACCAGAAGGTCAGAGGTTCAAACCCACCAGCTGCTCTGTGGAAGGAAGATGAGGAGATCTACTTTCGTTAAGATTTATAGCTTTGGAAACCCAGGGGGTTGTCACCATGTGTCAGAATCAACTCAATGGCAGTGAGTTTTTTTTTTTTTTTTTCTTTTTGAGGGTGTGCAGAAACTCTTTATACTATCATTGCAATTTTTCTGTAGGTCTAAAATTATTCCAAAATAAAAACTTTATTTAAGAAAAAAACAGTGACAGGAAGCATTGAGTTAATTGAGTTAATGGTGGTAGAATAATTTGTAAAAGGATAGTGGTAATGGTTGTACAACATGTAACTGGATTGTACATATAAAAATTGTTGAACTAGCAAATATTTTGTTATATATATTTTAACCACACATACGTAAGAAGGTGACTATTTCACCAAAGTCTTCCCTGGCTCCCTCTCAAAAAAGTTTTATTCCTTAACATTTCATACCCTCTTTCCCTACATTTTGCTTATCATTGATGTACAGCATGCTGTACATTTTACTTATGTTGTTTTATTGTTTGTTTCCATACCAGAATGTAAGCTCTGAGAGGACAAGGATTTTGTTCTGTCTTGTTCACATCTGATCCTCTGGGCCCAGAACTATGCTTGGCTCATAGCAGGTATTCAATAAATATTTGTTAATGAATGAATGAATTCTTTTATATTGCTATTTTATCCTTAAGCAGTGTGAGGTTTTGTGTTTGGGCCTTTCTTTCCCTTTTCCTTTTGAAATTTCCTATTCCAATGGGGGAAATGACTCCTGTTGTTTCTTTTCTACTTTTGTTCAGCATGGAGATGAGAGTCATGTTGGAGGTGGGATGTACAGAAATGCTTCCAATGTGTTCACTTCATTGGCAGGGAGAGCAAGTAAATAGCATCATTTACTACTTTCCTGGCAGAAATTGTTCCTCCCGTGTGTGAGGACTGGTTTATTAGACTCCTCCCTCCCCCAATTAAGGAGCTCTGATGGCGTAGGGCCTAAGGCATTTGACTGCTAACTAGAAGGTTGGTGGTTCAAACTCATCAGCCACTCCTCAGAAGGAAGGTTGGGCAATCTACTTCCATAGTTATACCACCTCGGAAACCTAAGGAGGGGTCGCTATGAGTCGAATCCAATTTGATGGCAGCACGTTGCTTTGTTGCATTGTTCCCCCAATTAAGTTTACAATTCAGGACTGGCTTCATGAAAAGAGGAATAATTTCTCTGATTCTGGTTCATCCATGATAGATAAGCAGTCTGTGTGGATGTGAGGACAGTAGAAGAAGCATAAGACTCTTTGATTCAAAAGTAAAGCTAGAGAAGGAAAACTCATTTAATCATAATTATGTATATTGAGTTTCTCTGGCCAAACACTTAAAACTTGGATGGTGAAGATAGTGGAAATGTGGACTAGTTAGACAAATCCTGGTCATTAGAACCTGACAAAAACTGCTTTGCCTCAGGGGGACTAAATTTAGGATAAACTAAAGAAACTCTACCTCACATAGCAATAGTAATTACCCAGTTGAAAATATGGATTCAAAATATCTTAGAAAAATGCATGGATGATAGATAGCAGTGTAATGAGCGAGATATGGAAAGAGGGTTTTGAGGACCTCCATTGAACGTCATGGAGAAGGATCAGTCTCTTCCATACCTGATGCCCATGCCAAGAGGTCCTGGATTGAGTTTCCTGTGAATTCCATTGATACTTTTATGGAAGTAGTGTTAAGTGGAGAACTGTGTTGTTTTGCATCTTTTCATGTACAAGAAGTGGGCAGTGTTGGAAGAAAGATGGATCTGACCAAGGTTTGGAAGATTGGGGGCAGTGCCTGTCCTATAGCACCAGGTTTTTTTCTGCCTTGGAACTTGATCATCTCATCCTATATTTTAAAGCCTCCATAGAACACGATTCCCAAAGAATTCCCACTGATCGAGGCCAGAACAAAGTCATCATGAGCAACAAAACTATAAGAGAAAAGATAGTTCCCTTGTGCCTGACACACTCTGTATCTCCTATTGCTTTCACATCTCCTTGTCTTGAGGCCAAACACCGTGGCAGTTTGCTTATTTTTGGTGCTGTGCCCATCACACCTTGGTGTACTCTCTGAACAAAGGCTTGCTCCATCCTGGGCACAGGAATTGAGCCTGGACCTGGAGCTAGACAGACAAATAAGCAGGGCTTCTTGCATCCTTTTCCATTTTGCCTGTCTTAAGGAAGGGTCCAAGGGTACTCTCCCTTTGCAGATAGAACAGAATGTACTTCTTAAACTGTTCAAACCTCACAGTTGGGTTCAATTATCTGCAGAAATAGACTTATATAAAAAGAAGACTTACAAAGGAAAATTGTGTACCAAATAATAACCTTTTTGTTAGTTTCTTTTTTTCATTTTTTCAAGGCCATCCAGTTTAAAGTCTGAATGTCCAGGAAAGGGGGGTAAAGAAAGAAAAGAAAGGAAAAGAAACCAAAGTACTTAGAGATTACTGAGGGTAAATCTGAAGTCTCAGTGATCCTGTGCTTTTCACCAGCAATACAGTCTGCCAGGAATATTCTTTCCCACATCCCCTTATCTCGTACTCCCCTCACCCCAACACTGGATAGTCAGGCAAGGAAGTAGTTGGAAAATTTGCCTACATAAGCTTAGATAAAAGCCTTAGTTGTTCTAAATCCCCAAGTCTGCCTATTTGCTTCACCAGCCACGATAGATGGCCTAAGGTCTCACACAGCTGACTTGTTTCCATTCTGGGCCTTGGCATGAATGCTTTCTCCCATTTACATAGGGCTATATTAGTTTTCCATTGCTACATATTACCACAAACTTTCTTGTTAGATGCTGTCAAGTTGGTTCCACTCATAGGGACTCTGTGTACAACAGAAAGAAACATTGCCAGCACAGTTGTCACTATGTTTGAGCCCATTGTTGGAGCCACTGTGTCAGTCTATCTAGTTGAGGGTCTTCCTCTTGTCCCTTCACCATCTACTTTACCAAGCATGTCCTTATGTCCTTCTCCAGGAACTGGTTCCTCCTTATGATATGTACACCACCACCACCCCGCCCCCCAAATAAAAAACCACCCAAACTCACTGCCATCAAATCAGATCCAACTCATAGCAACCCTTCTTTGGTTTCCAAAGTGGTATCACTATGGAAGTAGATTGCCCAGTCTTCCTTCCGAGGAGTGGCTGATGGGTATGATCCACCAGCCTTCTACTTAGCAGTCAAATGCCTTAGGCACCATGCTATCAGAGCTCCCCTGATAACATGTCCAAAGTATGTGAAATAAAGTCTTAACTATCCTTACTTCAAGGAGCATTCTGGCTGTACTTCTTCTAAGACTGATTTGTTTCTTCTTGTAGAAGTCCATGGTATATTCAGTATTCTTTGCCAACACTGTAATTCAGAAGCATCAATTCTTCTTTGGTCTTTATTCATTGTCCAGCTTTTTTATGCATATGAGGAGTTTGAAAATAGCATGGCTTGGGTCAGGCATATCTTGGACTTCAAAGTGGTATATTTGCTTCTTAATACTTTAAGAGATCTTTTGCAGCAGATTTGCCCAATACAATATGTCATTTGATTTCTTTCTTTTTTTTTTTT
>NW_006921643.1:4307835-4309673 GCF_000298275.1 Orycteropus afer afer | reverse complement strand
TTTAAACCTACAAAATGGCGGCGCCCACCGGACTGGCAAAACTCCACAGTTCAGCCTACCTTTCTCTTCACCTTCTCCGTTTGTTCCCCAGCCACTTTGCACAGCCCGTGAAGTCCCTGGCTACCTGGGTGATTTTTAGGTTAATTCTTAGGTCCTACCACCAGTCAGGAATCTCCGAGCCGCCTGTACTGTCAGGGTCACTTCGTTCGCTGTCAGACTGCAGCTCCTTATGTCTCCTTTGTTTTGGTATTTTCACACAAATTCTTCTGCTAATTGGGGTTTAGTCCAATTCTGTATCCTCCCCTTCAAGGCTCAGGGGTCCACGATTATCTTCTGTGTCTGTGTTAATTGGTTTCCCTTTTCTTTGTTGAAGAAGGTCTGTGCAATCCTGCTGTCTAGTCCGCCATCTTGCCGGAACTTTGTCATTTGATTTCTTGATGGCTGTTTCCTTGGATGTTGATTGTGGATCCAAGTAAAATCCTTAACTACTTCAGTACTTTCTCTCTTTATCATGATGTTGCTTATTGGTCCAGTTCTGAGGGTTTTTGTTTGCTTTATGTTGAGGTGTAATCCATACTGAAGGCTGTAGTCCTTGGTCTTCATTGCTAAGTACTTCAAGCCCTCTTCACTTTCTGCAAGCAAGTTTATCTCACGAACTTAGTGGCTTGTAACAACACCTATTTATTATCTCACAGTTTATGTAAATTAGAAATCCAAGCAAGGGCTAACTGGGTACCCTAGTCAGGGTCTCACATGTTGAAATCTAGTGTCAGGCAGGCTATGTTCTTTTCTGGAGGCTCTGGATACAAACCCACTTCCAAGCTTCAGTACAGTGAATTACATAATATAGCCCTTCTAGCTACAGCTTTGTAACTCCCACTAAATGACTGGGTGGAACTTTCCAAAGGGAGACCAATAGGAGATTGCATGGTGGGCCCGTGAAGCAAGAAAGCTGAGTGGCAGGAGGCTTCAGGCAGGAAGCTTGCTGGTATAGTGAGGTGCCCCTGTGCATTTATTGGTGGAACTGAAGAATTTTCTAACACTTGCCCAAGCAGGGCAGAGGCTAGGCCAGGAGACCAAGAGTCATAGAAAGACCTATCTGCAAGCATGGCTGAGAAGAGGCTGTACTGATCAAAGAACTGTATCCTGAACCTGAATTGTAACCTGTTACTTAACTAAATATCCCTACAAATGGTGATGATTTGTGAGTTCTTTGTGGCCATTGCAACAAATTATCGAACCCAGCAGAGAAGTAGAGAGTATGGTGGGAGGGATGGTTTATGTGTCAGAATTGGTAAATGGTCAGAGGATAGAGGTATATCTGACCTCCTCCTCATTGGAATCAGCCTTGGGCTTTTGATTTTGATTCTTCTCCCTGCTTGTGAAGTTAGAGGAGGTCAGATACCTCCACCATGCTGTTTTCACACAAGCTCATTCCAGTTGCTCCCATTGTGTCTTTGAAATCTATTCCTAAAATTCGGGCTTCTAGGTCAACAACTAAATGCATTTATAATTTTATTAAATGTTGTCAGATTCTCCTTCATAGAGGTTGTGCCATTTTGTATTCCCAATAGCACTGTATGCAAGTGCTTGTTTCCCTTACAGTCTTGCTTGCAGAGTATGTATTTGCCAGTCTGATAGGAGAATAATGGTGTCCTTTTGTAGTTTTATTTTTGCCTGTCTCATATTATGAGAGGAGCTCTGGTAGCATAGTGCCTAAGGCACTTGACTGCTAACCGGAAGGCTGGTGGTTAAAACCCACCAGCCACTCTTCGGAAGGAAGGTTGGGCAATCCTACTTCCGTGGTGATACTGCCTCGGAAACCCAAGGAGGGGTTG
>NW_006921643.1:4303807-4307735 GCF_000298275.1 Orycteropus afer afer | reverse complement strand
AATCCTACTTCCGTGGTGATACTGCCTCGGAAACCCAAGGAGGGGTTGCTATGAGTCGGGGCCGACTCGACGGCAAATAACAACAACAACAACAACATATTATGAGCAGAGTTGAGCATTTGAAACCGTTAAAGGGCATTGCATATATTTTTCTATGAACTCTAGACCTTTTTCTATAGGGTTGTTGACCATTGTGGTGGTTAAGTTTGTGTGTCAACTTGGCTAGGCCTGGTTGAGTGGCTGAGCAGCTGGATGTGGTATCCCCATGATGAAGCTGGTAATCAACTCCATGGTGGAATCTACTGTGAGCAGCTGAGTAGCTGCCGTTGAGTATGTGGCCTGCTTCCCGTACACAAGAAACAGCTTTGGGAATGGTCTCCAGCTTGTGGCATGCTTGGACCCTGCATGTAGCCATGTCATTGTTCAGCAGCCTGCCATGCTCTGCTGACCTTGGGACTTACAATAGACTTGAATTAATGGCCTGTTGTGTGGTTTGGTAACATTGGGACTGTGCCATTTTATTTGTCAACCTTGGGCTTGTTAGTCTCAGCAGCCAGTAGCTGCCTGAGTGAAGAGATACCTCTAGCTTCAGTGGGCCAGGAGCAAGAGGCAGAGCTGAAGCCCAAGGTTGAAGGGCTTTCACACAGGCCCTAGAGCTGGACACTTTGAACTTGGACTTAAAGCCTCTAAACTGTGAGAGAATAAACTCCTGTTTGTTAAGGCCATCCCATTTGTGGTATATTCCTGTCAGAGCAGTACTAGGTAACCAGAACAACCATTTTCTTCTTTATTTTTAAAAGCTCTTTATATGTTAGCGTTATGAACCCTTTCTCTATGATATTGTTGTTGTTATGTGCCCTTGAGTCATCTCTGACTCATAGCAACCTTGTGTGCACCAGAACAAAACACTGCCCGGTCCTGTGCCAGCCTCATGATCCCTACCAAGCGGGGAAAAGAATCAAGATCAATAGCCTAAGGCTGATTCCTATGAGGAGGAACTATGAGGAGGAGGTCTATGATATATGTTGTAAATGTTTTTCCCAGTTTGTCATTTATCTTTTTACTTTGCTTCTGATATATATCCATGCATTTTTAATTTTTATAAATTATTTTATTTTTACATAGTCGTATTTACTGTTTTTGTTAATGTTTCTGGATTTTGAGTCATAATAGACAAGAATTCACTGCTGCCACATTGTAGAGGAATTCACCCATGTTTTCTTCTGGTACTTATATTGTTTAATTCTTTTATATTTAAATATCTAATTGTTTGGAATTTATCCTGATATATTGGCATAAGGAGTGGATTTAATTTTATCTTTTTCCATATGGCTGTTATCTTAACACTGCTTATTAAAAAGTCTATCCCCACAGATTTGAGATTACATCCTTAATTGTATGCTAAATTTCCATATGCAGTTGGGTTTATTTCTGAATTTATTTTTCTGTTCCATTGGTCATTCTTTCTATTCATATGTCAATACCAAACCATTTTGATTATAGACAGTCCCCAGTTTAATGTCAGTTTTTAATGTAGCATAGTGCCTAATGCACTTGACTGCTAACCAGAAGGCTGGCGGTTCAATCCCACCAGTCACTCCTTGGAAGGAAGGTTGGTCAATCTACTTCCGTAGTGATACCGCCTTGGATACCCAAGAAGGAGTCACTATGAGTTGGGGCCGACTTGATGGCACATAACAACAATATATGTACAACTCATAGTTGTGAACCAACCTGTACAGCCTATATTAAAAATTTGAGGTACATAAAATAGTTTGTGATAACAAATGCGTGCTACTTTGTGATGCACATCAAAACATTATTATTTTTACTGTATTATTATGATAAAGATGTTTTCGTATATCTGGAAGTGTTTCTTTAATGTTTTTATGCATGGAATAGTATATACTAAGACAAACATTTGGTTAACTGATGAACCATACCTAACTGCAGATACAAACTGTACCGTACCTAACTGTTCAGACTTACATACAAATAGGGCTTAACATAGAGACTTAGTAACGGAATTTATTTGTAATCTGAGGACTACCTCTATAGAGCCTTTGCGTTATTGTTTTATTATCTGGTAGGTTCTTCTAGGTTTTTTTCTGTGTGCTTCAGTATGTGTGTGTGTGTAGATCACAACTGGAGTCATGGGAACTGACAAGCTCCAGAAGAGAGCCAAGGATAGACTTCTGAGAAATGTCAACCCTTAAAGGTCAGGTAGAAGAGGATAGCTGGCAAAGAAACTTTGGGAAGATGAGAATCTATAAGTATGAGGGAATTAAAGGAATCCACTGAAGGAATTCAGTCTCAAGAAAGTCATAAAAAAAAATTAGCAACAAAAAAGTGCCCTGGACCAGACAGTTTCACTGGAGAATTCTACCGATTATTCAGAAAAGAACTGACACCAATTCTACTCAAACTATTCCAGAACATAGAATAGAATGGAATCCTCCCAAATTCATTTTATGAAGCAAGCATAACCTTAATACCAAAACCAGGCAAAGACATCATTAGAAAGGAAAACTCATGAATGTACTTATGAATGTTGTTGTTTCTGTTAGGTGCCATCGAGTCATTTCCAACTCAAAGCGACCCCATGCACAGCAGAATGAAACCAGATCCTGTGCCAACTCCATGATCCCTGCTATACTTGAGCCCATTGTCACAGTCACCATGTCAATCTATCTCGTCGAAGGCCTTCCCCTCCTTCATCGACCCTCCACCTTACCAAGCATGACATCCTTCTCCAGGGAATGGTCCCTTCTGACAACATAACCAAAGTAGGTGAGACAAAATCTGGCCATTCTCATTTCTAAGGAGCATTTCAGCTGCACTTCCTCCAGAACAGATCTTTTAGTTCTTTTAGCAGTCCACAGTACTTTCAGCATTCTTTGCCAGCACAACAACTCAAAAGCATCAACTCTTCTTCAGCCTTCCTTATTCATTGTCCAGCTCTCACATGCTTATGAGGCAACCGAAAATATCATGGCTTGTGTCAGGCACACCTTAGTCCTCAAGGAGATATCCTTGCTCCTCAGTACTTGAAAGAGTTTCTTCGCGGCCGGCCTGCCCAGTGCTACACGTTGTCTAATGTCCTGACTGCTGCTTCCATTGGCATCAATTGTAGAACCAAGCAACGTGAATTCTTTGAAAACACTCTTAGAGTGTTGATTTTGGCTCTGTCCTCTTTTTTTGATGTGTGCATTTATTGCTGTAAATTGGCCTCTTATCATTGCTTTTGCTGTGCCCCAAAGATTTTGGTATGTTGTGTTTTCATTCTCATGAGATTCAAGGAATTTTTTAATTTCATTTTTTATTTTCTTCTATTACTCAGTCATTTTTAAGGAGGTGTTACTCAGTTTCCATGTGTTTGTTCTTTTTCTGTTGATCTTCCTGTTGTTGATTTCTAATTTTATAGCATTGTGGTCTGAGAGGATGTTTTGCAGTATTCCAATGTTTTTAAATTTATTAAGGCTTGCTTTGTGGCCCATCGTATGGTCTATCCTGGAGAAGGTTCCATGTGCACTGGAAAAGAATGTATATTGTGCTGTTACTGGGTGAAGTGCTCTGTAGATGTCTATAAGATCACGGTGAATGGTATTGTTTAGTTCTTCCACATCTTTGTTGAGTTTCTTTTCCAGTTGTTCTATCTTTGATTGCAAGTGGTGTATTAAAGGCTCCTACTATGACTGTGGAGTCATCTATTTGTCTTTTCAATTCTGTTAAAGTCAGCCCCAGGGTTACAGGTGAGGAGCGACAACTCAGGGACGCCCAAAGTAGCAGGCGGGAAGAGCAGGAGAAAGGGGATTAAAAGCCAGGAAGCCAGAGAGAAGAGCAATCAGCCAAAGGGATTAGGTGAGGAGAGAAAACTCAGGCCTGCCCAGAGTAGCAGGCCTGAAGAGCAGGAGAAAGTGGATAAAAA